>NW_027502869.1:0-56006 GCF_021521415.1 Bidens hawaiensis
GTTGTAGTTCTCTAAAAACGGTCAACAAATGACCGTGTTGTAAAACGGGGTCAGCTGTCGGAGGAGCCTATAACGGGTGGATTCGGATTCATGTCAGGACTGTGTCTCAACAGGAAATATGATTTAGTTTCACCACCGTGTAGATTGACTAGCACACACCCGTATGTCTGAGCAACCAGGTGCCCATGTGGGGGTACGTGGAACCAACGACTCTCTAGTGACGGTCTAACCGTTTTGAACCAGTCTAGCTTGGAACGAACCGTATGATAGTAATAAGCATCCTCTCTGTTAAACATTACCCTCCACCACCCTTCGTTCGTGTCCATCTCGTTCATCAATCCACGCCTAACATCACCCTAGTATTTCTGAATCCTTTCCAAAACCTCGGCAATTGCTCGAAAACCGCAGTTATTGTCTGGGCTTACGTCTTTGATGTTTGAGACGAATGGCTGTTCCCAACTGGGAATAACGGTATTAAACCTTTCTATCAGCGGTACTTATGCGGGAGAATCCATTAAAGGAAACCCGAGGTGAGCTTCCGTGCATTTCGATGTCTTAGGTCTCAAGCTGGGAATTTTAAACCGCGATTGACACTAGGACAACGAACAAGACAGCGAGGGGGTGGGGTTTAATGTGTGGTCACCTGTGACGAGAAGGGGGTGTAGGAGCCGTGTCTGGGAAGATCTGGAGAGGGTGTGTGGAGCTGTGCCTCGGGGGATCTAGTTTTTTGGGACGCCCTTAAGGATCATCTCTTTTTTCGGGCTCCTTCTTAATTGATCTCCCTAGAAGAGTAGATATGATCTTCTAGAACAAACTTTTCATTTGATTACTGTCCATTATCAACGAAAGCGTATTTCTGATGTCCTTTAGTCCTCTTTCATAGTCTGGTTCCTTGTTCTGTGGATACGCTGGATCAAAATTAAGCCTCCTCCAGAACGGGTCTACATCCTTTATTGGAATACATCTGTCGTTAACTATGTATCCCTCCAACCGACAAGCACACGACAACCCTGAAGACGTAAACGAATGGTGGTCGCATGAAGCTTCGCCGTCACACATCTTGTGTATCAAGTGATACTTGTTTACAGGTAGTCCAAGAGCCTTAATCGATACCCTGTTTAGTAGCTTTTTTAACCAAGCGTGCTGTCGATGTTCTTCCATGACCTTAGAACGGGAGTCTTCAAACGTTCCACTGATTTCTTTCATCTGAGCGTTAAACCTTTTAAGAACATGCCTCACGATGGTGACAAGCGAATCGTTAGTTCTATTGAGGTACCTTTTCAAATTGGCGTGCTGGCTCTCAACTCGGTTTGTAGTGTGCTCGTCGTAGTTTCGTCGTTCGTCAATCCAGCAAGCTACAAACTTGTGTTTTTATGGATCCAACCAGTTGTTATGAATGTATTGCCAGACCTCTGATAAAATAAATGTAAATTCTAAGAAGATGTCTATCTAGACTATTAAAAACTGTCAACTGATATGAAAGACTCACCTTCTCTGTCGTATAGTTGTAAATGACGTTCCATTTTCATGCAATGATAGTCAAAATTTTGTATCATCGAAGAGTGATACAAGACCTTCCACCAGTATGCGAAGTCCGTCCTGATATCTGTTCTAAAAAAGACTCTTAGGATTTTTCTTTATATTCTCGGATATGTGCCACATACATAAATTTTTGGTGGCATTAGGGAAAACTGCGTCGCAGTAGTTTAGCAGGGCTTGGTCCGTGTCAGTCAGTATCACACGTGGCTCCATACAATCATTGAGCATTTCTTTAAGTTTCTCGAGAGAACACATGAAGTTCCTCTCTCGTTCCCTGATCAAACACGCGTGGGCGATACAAAAACGACTTTGATGTCGACGTCACACTGACAAATGGCCAGTTGTACATGTTGATGTTGTACGTCGTATCAATCAACAATACCTCGGGGAACGCATGCCACATCTTATGCAACTTATTATGACAGATGAAATATCCTCCGTTCTGTCGTTGGTTGCATTCTCCCGGGTATAGTACACGAAACCTTTGGAGAAAGTTTTCCAGCACTTGCATTGGATGAAATAAAACTTTAATAAATATTATAAACATAACCTCTATATAGTAAAAATAGGAAGGTTTTCAACTACCTTCATGGGGGTATCGCCAATTATCTCCTGACTTCTAAGCTTACTCGTGTAGTTGTATATGTCCTTGAATTTGGGTTGGCAACCGGGAAATTGTCCTGCCGATGGCTGCTTAAATTTTAAGGGGCTTCCGGTATAACGTCGCAACCAGATCCAGTTCTTCGCTGGTCATTTTTCTCAACTCCGCGTACCCCTCCTCAAATTCAACGGGATCGTGGTTGTGTGTCTCATTTACCACTTCAAGCCTCCAACATGCCTCTCGAGTTGTACCTGCCTAGGAGTTTTAAAACATTTTTTAATAATGTCGGTACGCCTGATCATCGCCTTTATTTTCGGTTCCCCTCCATGATTGCATGAAAGGTCCACACAGTTTTTCCTTGGCCGTTGGACCAAATAACACACCCATGCTCCCATCCTCTCTTTTTGGCCCATTACTCCAACTCATTGCGGGATTCAAAAATTTTAAACAGTTTTAAGCTATTTTATACATAATGTACAAAAAAATAATATTAACTTAAACAAAACATACGGTGTCCTACATTATCTGTTTTATACGAAACTGTCACCTCGCGTATGTAGTCATCGTCATAATCATCTTCGTCATTTGGGTTTTGTAACATTTTGGATTTTCCAAACCCGTATTCATTTACGTTTGACCTGACTCGAAATATTTTAGATCTTTATTATTAGTTTAAAATCAAATATTTATGAGTTATTAAGTTATTTTTATATTCACCTTAGGCCCTTGTACTTTAAATCATGTTTATATCATTAAAAATTTCATCTAATGACCAAGAACCAAACTATAAGGACCAAAACTGTCATTTTGTGAAACTCCTCCGGTGGCCAGAGTAATGCGCAACGGCGGCCCCAAGGCTGGCCGCGCGGCGTCTTAGGTGAGATGGGCAGATGGCTTGGTTCGATTTACTTCCTAACTCGTTTTTGGTATCTAAATCATGTATTTTAAGCATTATGGAGTGAATTAAGGACCAAGAAATCATATTTACTTATTTGGAATATTTTGTTATAATGGGATAATGTGTGTATTCTTTGAGTAAAATAATTAATTAGATATTATCATTTATATTCATGATAGTATCTTCGAGCTGTGAGCAATCGGATCATGTCCCGGCATTTCCTCCTTAGGTTGGGGTGTGACAGATATCAGAGCCGAAAGTTATAAGATAGGTCGATAGAAATTTTCCTAGTCATACGCTTAGGAACACTATGCATGGCTATCTGAACTGCCTTATGTGCTATTTAATTATTTACAGCTTAATTAGATTAATTATTTTATTGTATGTTATCTTATCTTATTCATTTATTGCGCACACACACAAATTCTAAGGCTATGCCTCACATTCAAAATATTTTTTCTAAATCTTTTATTTTGGTAGTTTATCTTTTATTTTGGAATATTCCTTAACAATTCGCTAGTTTTGTTTTTATTCCCTCTCCTTAGGGCATGGAAGTAGGGCATGTTCGGTTTGTAGCCGTAGGGGGCAAGAGAACTATGAGTTGGGCCTTGGAAAAACGGGTTCAAGAACCTAAGGTAAGACACTATTCCTTACCTGGAGGATAACCAAACCACAGTACACAAGTCTCTAGGCCAACGCAGAACAAAATGTCTGACGACCGGACCCTAAGTGATCAAACGTAACCGGCTAAACGGTTGCACTCCTTTTAAAAACCGAATTCACGGTGGTTCGTGGCTAAATTGGGGAAAACTTCCAAATTGTGTTTTTGAATTATTTTAAATGCTTAGTTGGGTGAAAAATCCATAGAAGGGCAATTCAATTCTCCATTTCCCAACCCATTTTCAATTTGATTTTTGGTTGGAACGTATCGTCCGGGGTGGTTCCCGAGATACACCAACTACTCACATTTGATTCGTTGATTCGATATTTAGTTGGGTCGTTAAATGCCATGTAACACTCATGGCCCGACCAACTCCATTGGTTTGATAATTCGTTAATTAGTTGGGTCAGTTAAACGCCATGTAACGCTCATGGTCTGACCAACTCAATTTTTTGTTACTCATTATTTTAGTTGGGCCATTCCAATTGCCATAGAAAGCTCATGGGAGGTCAACTCGTTTGATATGTTTGGTTATTTTATTTTGGATCTCGAGCTATCATGGAAAGCCTGTGGAAAGCCCAACCCAATAACATTTTTACTTTTGGAAAATTTTGTAAAGCATAATTTATTTAATTAAATTCCTCAAATTATTCATATTGTTTTAAATCTCGACTCGTTCTCAATATTCACTAGCACAATTTCATATACATGCATATACGTACACATCTCTATTATTTCACATCAACTCATTCCCACAACTTACCCGTCATCTTATAAAGTTTCATTTTTGGTCCTCGTTAAATGTCTTCTCAATCTCGTCGTCGTAATCATCGTTGCTCATCGGCTCCTCATGATCGCCGTTTGGCTGCTAAAATCACGAAGGAATTTACTGCTGCTTTATCCGAGGTCGTGTCTCAACTGCAAGGCATCAATGGAGCCGCTACTACACCAAACAACTATCACTACAAGAAATTCACGTGTGCTAAACCTCCTCCTTATCTTGGCGAGGATAATGCTACTAAGCTCCTCCCTTGGTTAGAACAAATGGAGAACAAGTTTATTCAATGCGTATGTTCGAATGATAAGCGTACTAGGTTCGCCTCTAGCGTCTTTGAGGAACGAGCTCTCCACGGTGTAGAAGAAGTCTTGGCTATGCCTTGGGAGGAACTCAAGAATGCAATGAAGAGAGAGTTTTGTCCCGAGCATGAACTGCAAAGGCTGGAGATGAAGTATTAGGAGATTAAACAAATCGGTGGTGACAACTCAACTTACTCGAACCGTTTCAAGGAACTTAGCCTGCTAGTACCTCACCTCGTAACCCCTATGTCTCGTGGTATTCGAAAGTATATTCGTGGATTGCCGACAATTTTCCGTGATCCCGTGGTTAGTCGAGATCCTCTCTCAATTGAGGAAGCTATTCCTCTTGCTACTTCACTTACTGATGACCATGTTAGAGATGGAACACTACCTCGTAAGGATGCTAAAACTACTCTTGAAAACTCTAAGACCGATTACTCAACCGATGCTAAAGCCGAACCCAAACCCACTCCACACAATAATAACTCCTCTCACCATAAACGTAAAGCCAACCACCACAACTATGTTGTTAACCAAACCAACTCACAACCATCTAATGTTCCTAACAAAAAAACCTATACCAGACCTTTCCGTTATGCTACGTTTGTAAGAATCATCACTTGCCTCAATCTCCATTTCGCTTGTGGACCAGCTGCAACCGTTATGCTCACCTTGCTAACAGTTTCCATGCTCTGCCCGATACTCAAACTACCCCACATGCTCAACATGGTGTTCCTAACACCCGTACTTGCTACAATTGTAGAGATCCTAATTATCTTCGCAATGTGTGACTTCTACTTATCCATGCACACCAAGCTCAAGTTATGCATGAACCCTACTACACCACCAATGCTTATCAAGTCCTAACCCATCAACCATATCCACTGCAAGCTCCTATCGTTAACTGTGACATTCGTGACAAAACTGGGTACACCTCAATATTCACAAACCGAATAAGCGATTAATCGCTTATTGTGTAATGAACGAATGAATAACCAAACAGGTCTGGTTATAACCCAGATATCCCAGGGGGGGCATCTATAAGTGATATACGTTTAATATAAGCCGACATTCATATTATGGACTTAGTACAATAGCAAACCAGGTTAAACAAAAACATATTCGTTTAACCACCCGCTATGATGTTAAATGCGAAAGATATATACGAAACAAGCATTATATCATCCGTTAAGCCAGAAAAGACTTAAAAAACACTTTTTTGGTATGTTTTAAGCGATCAATGAGAATATTTTCGATTTTTACAAAAAAATGATATGTTTTTATAAATTTACACAAAAATGGCCGAAAAACGCTCGTTTTTGCATTGTTTGTCGTACCCGATATATTTTACTCACCAAAAACCAAGCCCGAAATAAACTTGGACTTGAGATTTCACGTTTGGGCATGCAAAACGAGACTAATGGGTCAAAATTGGGCCTAAATGGGGCCCAAAAAGTCTAGCCTGCCAAAGAAGACTTTTTCCCCCCTTAAACCCTTTTTATATTTAACCAAGTTAAATAGATATTTTAACATCATTTTCTACCAAATTCTAGATAGCTAACTTCTGTTTCCTTCATACATGCAAGAACCCTAAGGTAAATCACCTTGTTTGATCAATTTGTAGCTTGTTTAAACTTGTTTAATCACATATAAGCATAGTTTGATTACTAAAAACTACTTCTAACCATGCAAAAACCCTAAAAATTGTCCAAAATGTGTTTTGATCCTACACATGGCTAAGATCCTGGTTTGATAAGTTTTTGGCCATAAACACGGACTAGAGGGTTTAAACGACATTCTTACGGTTCCAAAGTTCGGTTTAAAGCCCTAATCGAAACCATAAGTTACAAGGCTGTTTTGTTGATGATACATGCTTGGTTTGTGATATAGGACCTGTACTTAGCTTATATAGAAGCACAAGAACCTGGAAATTGGATTAGGAGAGCGAAAACGGGCGAGAACCGCAAAGGTAGCGTCGAAATGTTCGATTACGGGCTGTTTAGGTTGAGGTTGTGATGTGCATATTGTCAGGTCATGAAATTTTGCAGGGACACCCGGGATCATATCATTGAGTCCCTGTCCAAATTTGGTGATTTTTCGACCATCCAAGAATATTTGGCGAATTTATTACCGAATTAGGACGTTTATTTGAGAAAAATAGTTAAAATACTTAAAAAATTATGAATTTTGTTTGGAACTAGATTTGATATATTATGATCACATATTAAATTGGGGTCATTTGGAAAACCTAGGTATGTTTTGTGCATTTGCGTTTATCCGGATTTTCATTGCCGTTTTTGGCACGAAAATGATATTTGGCAAGATTGTTAGCTTCTGGAATCGCTACAGGTTATTTTGAAAAGCGTTTTAGTCACTCAGGAATTTTGGAAGATTTTTCGGAAATCATTTGTTATAAACGGATGATTTTCAGGCTAAATATAGCATATAAAATGATTGTTTTTATAAATTTATAAATTAGTAAATAATTCAAGAAATATTTTTATAAAAATCTACATATTTTATTTAATAATTTTCTAAATTTTCATTATCTAATGTTTAACGGATAATTAATTATGCTAATTTGAAGATTAAACAAATTCAATTTTGATGAAAACCGGCAAGTTCATGATTAACGAACCTGTTGGAATATCAGAACATAAAAAACGATCAAGAAGCATATTTTCGGATGAATTATGTAAAAACAAACTATTTTTAAGAAATCCGGAAAATTTGGATAGATTGTGCACGTCTTTCTCCAAAACAAACTGTATAAACAGAAACGAGCCTCGTAGCGAATCCAAACCCCTAAATTGTGATCATTCTTTATAACTTAATCATTTTATCGACCAACATGTTTACCCAAGTTTACATCCCCATAACTGTTTTCTAAACGCGTAAACGAGCAACTTGGCCCAGCTGGTAAAACGGAGAAACTAAACCAAATTCGATTTTAAACATTAGACGTTAAACAACATCACAATCTAAGCCTATTAACACTTTCTGGGTGTTACAGCCACACCCAGACTAGCTATACAGCCCAGCGTAATATAAAGATTATAATAATATTAAAAAATTAATATTATTATAATATTGAGTATAGGGACTAAGTGATAGTAAGGGAAACGAACCCTAAGCTGACCTTACACTGAGTGCCTACAAAACCGTGAGTTTCATGACCCCACTTTTAAACTGTTTTTACGAACTTTTGGGGTGAAAAGCATAGTTACATACGTTATCTATCTGGAAATGGTTTAGGATATAAATCACCTGAACGTTTACATACAAAAAGTCCCTACAAGCATAACGATTGATTACGTGCAAATGAATGGTGAATTGTATTGTTGAATGATAACTTAAGTGGACATGGTACGTATAGCAAAACATAACGAAATTACACATAACGATACGTTTATATAAACACATTGTGTACTGTTAAACATAACAAGCTGGGGGAATAACGTGGTCTTTAATGGCTATGGGTGAATAACGTGGTCTTTAACGTGGTCTTTAATGGCCATAGGTGAATAACGTGGTTTGTAATGGCCATGGGTGAATAACGTGCTCTTTAATGGCCATGGGTGAATAACGTGGTCTGTAATGGCCATAGGTGAATAACATGATCTTTAATGGCCATGGGTGAATAACGTGGTCTGTAACGGCCATGGGTGAATAACGTGGTCTGTAATGGCCATGGGTGAATAACGTGGTCTGTAATGACCATGGGTGAATAATGTGGTCTGTAACGGCCATGGGGAATAACGTGGTCTGTAACGACCATGGGGATAACGTGGTCTGTGACGACCAAGAGAATAACAGGGGCAGTGGAGGCCACGAGGATATTATGGGCGGAAGGGGGGCCACAGTGTTTAGTGATACGTGATAAATACTATAAACGTGTGTGTATATATATATATGTGTGTGTGTGTGTGTGTGTCTATATACATGCTATGTGAATAGACATAGGAAATAATGTGGTGTAGGAAATACTAATTATTTGTGTATACACTGTGTAATGTTGGATTTCACGTGGAACCATTGTGGGGGGAATGGGGGCCACAATGGTTGATGTTACGCGGAACCGTTGTGGGCGGAAGGGGGCCACAGTGGTTGATTTTATGTGGAACCATTGTGGGAGGAAGGAGGTCCACAGTAGTTGATTAAACACGGAAATTGGAAACATGTAGTAAGAACAAACAATCACGATGTTATTGTAATTTCGAATTTTTATTATAAACTTACATGCATGCATATGTACACATAGAGTGTACATATATACAAACGTAAATACAATTTTTATATACGTGCGTACATGCAAACTACGACTGTGTGGTACGCAGAACTAATTTTGTTAAAACTTATGAAACTCACCAACTATTCGTAGTTGACTTTTTCTTTAAACATGCTTTTCATGTAATCAGAAAGGTGGAGTAGATTGATTATGTATTACTTGTTGGATTGTGATCGATGCTGTGAGCATTTGAATTAGAAGTAAAGTCGTTGAAGAGCTAGTTTTGATTGTATCACGTAGTTTGTAAAAGATGTTAGAACGATGTACTAAATTGTAAATTAGTTAGTAATGTTTCTTTATGAACAATGTATTTGATACTAGTTGTATATGTTACATTTTCGTTTTACGCTTCCGCAAATCGCTTAACGGGGTGTGAAATTAACCAAGGTTCCCCATACCTGACTCAACCTTATCAAACCTCATACCCGTAAGCTCAAGTTTACCCAACTCACTTCATTCAAGCCCCACTAATGCAAGCTGTTCAAGTTCAACCTATTCAAGCTATCCCAAATCCATCTACCGCTACTACTCAAGTTGTCATGGATCCAACCACCTCAAGCGCTCCGAGTCAAGGGAATCAAGTCATCTGTAATTGAAGATCTTTCAAGATTTTGTTGCTTTCTTTATTTCCATTTTGAGACTATCTTATCTTTTCCGTTTATGCATCGTATCAACTCTTTGGTTATTTTTGACATTTGGTGATTTTAAGTTGAACTATGTTGCATGTTTCATCTTATGAATGACATTTCCTTTTATAATTTGTTAGGCTTTGTGCTTTTATCTTATTATCTCATTCGTATTCATCACAATTCATTGTAGCGTCTGTTTCAATAAATCCACTTTCTTTCAATTTCCAAATTCTACTTTTATAAGTAAAAGATGTTTTAGAAATCATACGGTTTAATTATACAGCTCGAACATTTATTAAATTTAAAGTCATCAAGACGTTTGTTTCTTTCAAAATGGTGGTTTTAAATGTTTATAACCCACATGATGAAACGAGATATGTGGACCATCCGACGATAAGAGTAATTATGGTCCGGAACATAATTATCCAAGTCCTCGAATGGAAATCATAAGGTGTACAATTGTGTGTCATGATTTAGAACCTACGATAGTTTGGGTAATGGTACGAATGGTGAGATGATAAAAACATGGTGGATACGCCGCCGGTACATCCTATATATAAGTGCCCTTATCGGATTGTCATTTGAAGCATTGCTTCGGTTATTAGAAGTTCTATGTTATGATATTTTCCTTAAAAGTTTAAATCATTTTCAAAACGATAATGTTTTGGTTTTCCTTAATTTTAGGACGAAATTCCATAAAGTAAGGGAGACTGTAACATTTCGGATTTTCCAAACCCATATTCGTTTATGTTTGACATGACTGGAAATATTTTAGATCTTTATTATTAGTTTAAAATCAAATATTTATGAGTTATTAAGTTATTCTTATATTCACCTTAGGCCCTTGTACTTTAAATCATGTTTATATCATTAAAAAGTTCATCTAATGACCAAGAACCCAACTATAAGGACCAAAACTATCATTTTGTGAAACCTTCCCCTCTGGTGGCTAGAGCACCGTGCGGCGTCTTGGGTGAGCTGGGCAGATGGCTTGGTTCGATTTACTTCCTAACTCGTTTTTGGTATCTAAATCATGTATTTTAAGCATTATGGAGTGAATTAAGGACCAAGATATCATATTATAACTAAAATACAAGTCCTGATTCATTTCTTACTGACCAAGATCAAATCTTTATGTTTATTTCATTGATTTTGTCATTAAAACAATATTTACTTGCTTAAACAAGTGACATGTCCAAATATGGTTCTTTTTGTAATCTCTATATAAACGCATCATAATTCTTTGCCACAAACCTTTACACTAAACCCTAAGAGCCTTCAGCCGTCACCTACCCTCTGTCCATCATAATTCTCTGCGGTTTTGTTATTTTGTAGAAGAACTGTTCATAAACCGGTTAACTTTGCAAGCGTGTGGAGCTTTGACTCGCCATATCTCCTTAATCTTTCACTTTCCGGGTAAGTTGTAAACAGAGTTTTCATTCATAAACATTCCCTAGTCAATAAAATTCAATCGATTTCTAAGATTGAAGGGTTTTGACCGGTCAATTGCTTTAAAACTCGATAAAGGGCAAAATAGTCAACTTATTTGACTTAACGTTTTCTTATACTTCTGGTCGGATTCAACGTTTGGTCTAGAAGACTTTTATTCTCGTAACGAAATTTTAAGGGTACTAACCAAAACCCGACTTCCGACTCGCTGTTCGAATTATGGTCAGTACCAGCTCGCTTAAATCTTAAATTTAACATAATTTAAATTCTAAACATCCATTTAGGTTGATTCCAGTGGCAATGAGTTCGTTTTTACTTATATTATCTTATCTCAAAGTTTCAGCTTCTGATTTTTTTATATCATTTGACGTGTAGTGGACGACTCGCTTATTCGTTAACTCGCTTATTAGTACTTATATTCGCTTGTCATTAATCTAAGGTGAGTTTATCATTCCCCTATTTTACCAAGTTTTGTAAACGTTTTGGGGACATATACGTACTATTGTATTTCATACTATATATATATCAAACAATAGCATACGTGTAATTGTGTGTGACTTAATCAAATATACGTGTTACATGCTTACTTGTATTTATTATTCATTCATTCGTATTATTCGGAGGGGCCAACGTATTCCCATGTATTGGGTGCTCATGCTATTGACCAATGCCCGATTCTCTTGGCAACAATCTACTTACTTGTTATGGTTGGATTCATTTACCGCACTTACTACGTATGCTTATTAATATTGACATGCAAAACTGGTGATATTCTCACTCAACTTTATGTTGACAAACTCTATTTTCTACGCATATGTAGGTTGCTTGTATTGAAGATTGAAGTTCGGACACTTAGACAAGACCTTAGGAATTAACAAAGAGAATGATTGTTTAAGCTTGTATGAATCATATTTACTTATTTGGAATATTTTGTTATAATGGGATAATGTGTGTATTCTTTGAATAAAATAATTTATTTACTTTTGGAAAATTTTGTAAACATAATTTATTTAATTAAATTCCTCAAAGTTATTCATATTATTTTAAATCTCGACTCGTACACGAGTCTTCATTACAACAATTTCATATGCATACATATACATACACATCTCTATTATTTCACATCAACTCATTCCCACAACTTACCCGTCATCTTATAAAGTTTCATTTTGGTCCTCGTAGAATGTCTTCTCAATCTCATCGTCGTAATCATCGTCTCTCATCGACTCCTCATGATCGCCATTTGGCTACTAAAATCACAAAGGAATTTACTGCTGCTTTACCCGAGTTCGTGTGTCAACCGCAAGGCATCAATGGAGCCGCTACTACACAAAACAACTATCACTACAAGAACTTCACGAGTGCTAAAACTTCTCCTTATCTTAGCGAGGAGAATGCTACTAAGCTCCTCCGTTGGTTTGAACAAATGGAGAACAAGTTTATCCACTGCGAATGTCAGGACGATAAGCGTACTAGGTTCGCCTCGAGCGTCTAACGAGCTCTCACATGGTGGAATTCTTATAAGGCTCTCCACGGTGCAGAAGAAGTGTTGGCTATGTCTTGGGAGGAACTCAAGTATGCAATGAAGAGAGAGAGAGAGAGAACGAGCGATGCAGGTATATGCTATAAAATATTTGTTGTGTGTATATGCTATAAAATATTTGTTGTGTGAATGGCAAGAACGAGCGATGCAGGTATATATAATATTAAAAAGAAAGGATGGAGAGAGAGAGAGAGTCGGGCTCCAATAATTTAAAGGGCTTAATACGCCCCGTATAGTTTTATACTAGGCGTATATAGTACGATTTGACAACCTAGGACTGCTTTATGCAGGCCTAGGTTATAGAAGCCCTAATACGCCGCATATAACCCTATACATGGCGTATTATGGGGTGTGTCCCCGACACAACCAAAACTGATTTTACTTGATTCTGTTTTTATTTATTTATACATATATACAATTTTAAATTGGGTGAAAGTTGTATTTTCTTCTTTACACCTTAATTATGCAATAGAGTTGGTACAATATAAAGGTAAAGTTGCACAAACATCATTTCTTTACACCGTAGCTCACTCGCTCTCCACAGACCCACTGTCTTTCATTTGTCCGTGGCTCTCACCGGTTGACGCCGATAGTGGCAGCGGCTATCGAGTGACTTTCCAATGCACATAAGAAAAATTCAGTGGTTTATTGGTGGCGATGGTTGCCCCGCCTCGTCCACCATCACTCTTGCCTTTAACGCGGGCGATGCCATCAACCAACGTTTATTGTTTTCACATATAATTAGGTTAAATCAATTGTGATATATTGTTTTGAGTGATTAGTTTGATTGAATCAATTTGTGGTTAATTAGATTCCTCAAGCTGTGGCATGTGGATATTCTGGTCGAAGGTCCTCAAGTACCAAAAACATGAAGATCGGTGAATCAGATTATAATGAGAGCAATAAGAGATTTCAAAGTGAAAGAGAGGAAAATTTTATTATTTTCATATGTTTTATAAGAACACAGGCACCGAGTATAAATACTAGAAAAGATAACAAACTAAAACAAGAAAACAGGAAAAGACCTAACAGTCTAAAAGACTTATTCAAAACAGAACATAAAGCATAAAATAAGCATGCATCAGAAAACCCGGTAAACTTAGCCCATGACTTGAACCTCTCAACTGACCCAACTGGTTTAGCCACTTTGTACTGACACTTTTGGAGCACTTCCATCATCCCCCCTTGCTCCAAAGTCCACAACTCCCAAGAGATGCCTAAAATTAACAAAACTTTTCACGTCCCAAAGTTTTAGTTAAGACATCTGCCAGCTGCATATTAGTACTACAGAACTCCAATGAAATTTCTTGCCGAGCCACCATATCTCGTATATAATGATGTTTGATTTCTATGTGTTTTGTACGACCATGCAAGACTGGATTTCTAGAAAGATTTATGGCATAATAATTGTCACATAAGATGGAAGTTGGTGACTCCTGGACTACACCCAAGTCACATAGAATTCTTCTTAACCATACAGCTTAGCTAGTTGCAGCTGATGAGGCAACATATTCCGCCTCAGTGCTTGAAAGAGCAACCATGCTCTGCTTCTTAGAACTCCACGTAACTGATCCACTCCCCAAGCTGAAAACACTAGCCGACACACTTTTTCTGTCATCTATAGAGCTTGCCCAGTCGCTATCAGTATAACCAAGCAACTGAACTGGAACACCCCTCTCATACCAAATTCCAAAACCAAGAGTTCCAGCCACATATCTCACAATTCTCTTAGCAGCTCCAAGATGAAGCTTTGATGGGCTCTACATAAAGCGTGAAATAAGACTAACAGAATATGCTAAGTCGGGTCTTGTATGAGTCAAGTAAATTAGACCCCCCACAAATCTTCTATACATAGACTCATCAACTTTTTCTGCCTTGTCATCTAGAAACAGTTTCTCGTTTGTATTCATGGGCGTGACTTCTGCATTGCAATCTTCCATACCGAAATTGGATACAAGAGATTTTGCATACTTTTCTTGTGACAAGAAAACTCCCTTGGGTGTCTGCTTCACCTCAAGACCCAAGAAGAGTTTTAATAGCCCCGTATATGACATTTCAAACTCTTGCTCCATGCATTCCTTAAACTCCTTTATCAGCTTAGCAGATGAACTGGTGTACACAATATCATCGATGTACAAGCAGACATATATAATATCATCACCCACTTTCTTAACATACAAAGTTGGTTCATTTATGCTCCTAGTATACCCGTTTTGTGTGAAGTACTTATCAATCCTTGAATAGCTTTCTTAAGACCGTACAAGGCCTTCTTTAACCGATATACCTTGTCTTCATCGCCCTTCTTTTCAAAGCCCTCAGGCTGATTGACATAAATTTCTTCTGTTAGCTCTCCGTTTAGGAAAGCTGTTTTTACATCCAACTGATGTAGCTCCCAGCCACGTTGAGCTGCAACAGCAATAACCACACGTATAGTTTCAAACCGCGCAACAGGAGCAAAAGTCTCCTGGTAATCGATTCCTCGCTGCTGTGAATAACCCTTGACAACTAACCTCGCTTTATGCTTCACAATCTTTCGATCTGCTCCAATCTTGGTTTTGAAGAGCCACTTTAAACCAACTACATTTTTCTCAGTAGGTAGACTAACCAGTTCCCATGTATCATGCTTTTCTATGGCCTCTAATTCACTAGCCATAGCTCTTTGCTATTCATGTTTATTAGCAACCTCTTCAAAGGTGGAAGGATTTGTAGATATGAGAGCAACAAACTGAGCCTCCCCATCAGACAAACCTTCTCCACTTTCAAAATCTTGAAGCCAAGAAGGAGGCTTTCTTTGTCTTTTAGAGGGATCAACCGCTGCAATATTTGAAGGCAATGGTGTGTTTTGGCGTTCTTCATAGGTAGTAGGTGGAGTGGCATTATTGGTAAGGGTAGTATATGAAAGTGAGTGGATTGAAGTGGTATTAGTAAATGGGTGGATAGGTGAGTTGGCACAAGGTTGGGTGGTAGAGTAGTTAGGAGTAGTCTGATGGGTAATGGGGGAAGTTAAGTCTTGTAGGGTTTCAGCTGAGTTCAAAAGAGTGTGAGCCTGCTGCATGGTCTCACCATTTAGTGAAATGACATTATCAATCACATGGGAATCTTGATTCATGCTCATGGGAAAAGGATCCTCCTAATCTATATTGTACGATGCATCAGCAGAGTGATTTCCATCCACCCATTCCCACCTATTATGTTCAAGAAATACAACATTCCTTTTAACTTGAAACTTTTTAGTAGTGGGATTATAAAGCCTGTACCCTTTACTTTCTTGGGAATACCCAATGAAAATACATTATTCAGCCCTATCATCCAACTTCCATCTCTGATGAATAGGGATATGACCGTATGCAATACATCTAAAGACTTTAAGATGATGCACAGATGGTTTTCGACCACACCAAGCCTCACATGGGGTTTTCCCATGGACAGCTTTTGTGGTGGCTCTATTAAGCAAGTAAACAGCAGTGGCAACCCCCTCAGCCTAGAAACAATTAGGCACTCCTCTTTCTTTTAACATGCTTCGCGTCATTCCCATAACTGTTTGATTTTTTCTTCCACCACCCCATTGTGTTCAGGTGTGTAGGAGACGGTGAGCTCCCTTTTAATCCCATTATTTTGAAAAAGGGATTAAAATCATGTGAGCAAAACTCACCACCACGATCAGTTCTTAACACCTTGATGTGATGCTCACTTTCTTTTCAACGACGGTTTTAAAAGTTTTAAACTTTTCAAAAGCTTGTGACTTGTTTTTCAAAAAATAAACCCAACTCATTCTTGAAAAATAATCAATGAGAAGAAAGTAATAAAGGCTGCCACCCATGCTTTCCACTTGTATTTCCCCACATAAATCTGCATGTATTAATTCTAGGGGTTTGGTTGCTCTCCATGAGTGAGAAGAGTAAGGTTTCTGATCCATTTTACCAAGTATACACCCCTCACATGAATTTACAAGGTTTATACTTGGGATACCATAAACCATACTTTTCTCAAAAAGAGTTTTCAAACCTTGAGAATGAAAATGACCGTACCTTAAATGCCACAATTGAGTTTCAGCATCACTGCAGTTACGAGAGGCTTTCTGATGGTACTTGACCTTTGAAGCATCGAAAGCAAACATATTGTTCTTAGCCACCTTAATAGTCATGAGATCTGCACCAGTTTGCTTATTTGTTATCACACACTTCCCATCATCAAAACGAATGGCATATCCTTTCTTCATAAGTTAGCCAACACTCAGTAAATTGTATTCTAATCTTGGGATATAATACACGCGTTCAAGCAATCTAAAATTCCCATTTGGCAGGTTTACGCGTACAGTTCCCTTGCCATTTACTTGAAGTTTTTTCTTGTCACCAAGATTAACTTCCACTGTAAACGACTCATCAAGGTGTTGAAAAATTTCTTTGACCCGGTCATGTGATTTGAACACCCTGAGTCCAAGTACCAGAGAAGACTTGAGTGCTCGTCTCCACTTCCGGTGAACAACATGAACAGGTTGGGTTCTTCTTCAGGTTCTTGAGTGGAAGTCTGAGTAGGAGTTTCTTCGGTTACGACTTGGGCTTGGTTGTCTTCATTGTACCAGCAATCACGTTTAAAATGACCAAACGTTTTACACAAATGGCACTATGGAACTTTGTTGCGATCAGTGATTCGCCCTCGACCTCTACCTCTAAATGAGCCGCGACCTCTACCTCTGGGAGAGGTAGATCGGAACCCCGGACTAGGGGTTTGCACAACCTGCAGTGCTTGCTCTTCAGCTCTTTCACCCTTTTCTTTTGACCGACTATTTAGACATGCTTCCTGGGATTGCAAGGATCCCATCGGTGTCACCGGTGTTAATTTTGTAAGATCCGAAGAGACCTCAATAGTGGGAACAATGAAGTCAAATCGGGGTGTAAGGCTTCTCAATACCTTCTCAACAATGATCTGATCTGAGACAACCTCGCCATAGGAACGCTTTTGGCTAACAATAGCCATGATCCGGGCAAAATAGTCACCAACAAGCTCACCTTTATTCATGGACAGGTTTTCAAAGTCACGCCTCAACCCTTGTAGTTTAATTGCTTTAACTTGCTCATCTCCTTGGAATTCCATTTTCAAGATATCCCAAGTTTCTTTAGCACTTCTTGCTGCAGCAATTCTCAAGAACAGTTGATCATGTACGGCTTGTTGGATGATTGCCATAGCATGAGCATCCTTTTTTGTAGCAGCTTTAAGACAGGTTTGGTCGTTTTCACTATGATCAACGCCTGATTCAACCAGGTCCCATAAGTCTCGAGATCCGAGGATGGTTTTCATCCTTATATTCCAGTATTCATACCCGTCCCCTTTAAAGATGGGGATCGGATTAGGCTGAGTTTGGATAGCGGAAGTTGGCTCGGCCATTAGGGTTTTAGGAAAACTGTTTTTTGAATGGTAATGAGGGTAGGGATTTGGCTCTGATACCACTGAAGATCAGTGAATCAGATTATAGTGAGACCAATAAGAGATTTCAATGTGAAAGAGAGGAAACTTTTATTATTTTCATATGTTTTATAAGAACACAGGCACCGAGTATAAATACTAGAAAAGATAACAAACTAAAACAAGAAAACAGGAAAAGACCTAACAGTCTAAAAGACTTATTCTAAACAGAACATAAAGCATAAAATAAACGTGCATCAGGAAACCCGGTAAACTCAGCCCATGACTTGAACCTCTCAACTGACCCAACTGATTTAGGCACTTTGTACTGACACTTTTGGAGCACTTCCATCAAAACAGTCATAGAAGGTAACTACAATAATTCGGTGTACTTCAGTATTCGCAGCCCTACATTGATCACCGTTTACGTTTCTGTAAAATTATTAATTTACTATAGGTGTGAATAGCTTAATCAATAAAAATTCCTAATAGATTTCAACAGCTTTACCTTATTTCTTTAGAAATTATCATGTGAGACACCAAAATTACTGTTTGGCAACACTGATGAATACTAAGAAAGATTGAATCAAATCTTGATTTGAAATCTAACGGCCGGTTTTGATCAAATGAAGTTCAGTCTTGCTGATTATAGTTTAAATGAATCTAACATATATGTTGAACTGTTACAGAAAAGTTACTTGAACAAGTAGACCTACAAATGGTATTTTGGTGATAAAGTCTTAAAATGGATCAAACACATACGGATAGACATGCAAAATTTTGTCTGCTTTTTGTTTGAGTTATTAGCATAAAGATATATGGTATTTTGGTCATAATATGCCAATGAGTTTTCATTTAATTTTGTTGATTTGTGGAAATATGTTCGATTGCTAGACTAAAACGAGTCAGTTCATTTCATTTAGTTTGGTTTGGTGACGTTAGGCCAAAACATGGATGGTGTGGTGCGTGTTGTAACCTGGTTATCATTGGCAACATAAAAGGAACGGGTTGGTTGTGATACGGGTGAAAAACAGTAAACTTCTATACAGGTAAGAGTATAATGGAGTTAAATAGCAGCAATTATTTTTTATATACTCTTTGTAATTATAGTTTTTTTTTCTAATATAGGGCGTAGAATATGTGTTGTGCTACAAACACATCTAAGCTACGCCATCTTGCGTTGATACGCTAAAACACTGTCAGCAACTAATGGTGATAGCTGGAGTTGATGTTTACCAATCTGTATTTTAATTCATAAAAAAAAACTTATGAAACATTAATGTTTTCGTGTATTGATGCGCATTGCTAATGAACTCGCTTTGACTTGCTTTTAAGTTTCGGTTGTCGGTCAAAACACAAGGATTATTTTTCTAGCATGGGTATTTTATTCAGGTAAGTTTTGTTACAGGTCAGTACTGTTGGGAATTTCAGGTCAAGAGCATTACTTGGTGCAAAGGCTAAGTAGCATGATTTAAGAAATGGATAACTATAAACAATTAAATGTGCTCAGATTTAATTGTTGGTATAATTATCATGTTCTATTATTTAGCAATCCTAATTGTAGTCTAAATGTGATATGTTAGATTATAAATACCCGTGCTTTGGGGTTTAGGAGATTGTAATCTGAACAATTGAGTTTTGTGAAGTGTCTCAATAACAAACGTGCCTGAGTTTGTGTTCGATACCTGGTACCAATTCCATTAAGTACATTGGTTACAAGGATTTTTGGATATAAGTTAGTTTTAAAATAAATTATTGAAGGGTCACTTTGACTTGCTTTCAAGTTTCGGGTCTCAATCCAAACCCTAAACAACATTCAAATCAACGGACCCCTTCCCCTCGCAACGCGGGGTTTCAAAATGCTAGTTTAATATAAAACTCACTCATGCATATTTTTATTGTTACACAAAAATTTTATTTTCATACGACTGTTAAACCACATCAACCCATATTACATTGGGCCGGTTTGCGATTGATTTTTATCAAGATTGATAAAGAATAAAAAATGACTAAGATATTTTTTATGAAACCACGTATCCTTTAATAGATTTATTAATAGTCTTGTTCAAATTTTCAAATTGAAGGTTTATTGTTTTCCAAAGAAATTACTCGAATGACACCCCTACATGGAAGGGTGTTTTTAATCGGTGAAATAACTCTGTGTTCCCCGAGTTCACTTACCAAGAGAAAGGAAATGAAAGGAAAGCTCCTTTCCTTATGTTTGAACGGCAAATTTCTTTTAATACTTGTAGTCGGACTTGAACCCAAGACCTCGTATCCTAAAAACCCAATTGTTTAAAGGCTTTTTATTCTATTCTTTCCCCATCTTTTCTTTTCTCTCTTTTCTTTCCAATTTGAAAAGAAAACTTTTCTTCTCATTTTTTCCACCATCAATGTTCTTTCATTTCCCCCCTAAACTCGAAAACATAGTATAAATGTTGACGAGTGTTGGAGCTTTCAGAATGGTTTCTTTCTCTCATTATAATTTACATAAAAGCATTTTATCCTGCTTTTTTTACATTTTAAGAACTCCTCACATTTAATTCTCTATATTAATTTATATTCAATTAAATAATATTTTTATCTTATTTTTTTCTCTTTTTAACACCTAAACACTCACAAATATGTATAAAGACGTAGATAGAGAATGAATGGCATGTCTCTATATTTAGAGAATTACTATTGCATTCTATTTTTTTTTTCTCTTATTTTAGAGAACGAGATGTAGTAGTGATTAGGTAGTTTTTGTACCATTCTCTTTATTTTTTAACAAATTTTAGAGATAAAGCATGTATAGATTTCAGTGTGAGTGTTTTTATACAATACTCGTATTGTCTTTATTAAATATTTGTATTTATTTTATTGTATTGGTGTGTTAGAATCAACACATAGTTTTTATATGTATTTAAGCTCATTTTTATATATTGTTGTTGTAAATATGATATATATACGTAAGTAATAGATTGCTTAAGTGATTTCCAGGTTTTGATGGAAAAGAAATAGTTATTGATGTTAAGAACATCAAGAATCAGAAGATCGGGCGGAGTGTTAGTAGTGAACCAACTTTGCATCGTTTTGTAAGCTGTATGTTATTTCCTATCCGTAGCTAATCTTATGACTTATACGTCTCTGACAATACACTATTAAGCTCAAAACCCAGTGCACCGCGCTATATAATTTTGTTATGAAAATAACAAAATAATATAAGTTTTTGTTATATATAAATCTTAAATATATATAAACGAAACCTTCCTATTTTCTCTCAAGCCACTAGAATGTAACTTTTAAACGGGTTAAAACCTCTTATTTATTTCCTTTCATTATCAAACCCTAAATATATTATTAATTTTCTTACAATAAATAAAATTAAAGTACAAAAAAATATAAATATTATAAATGTAAAACAAACTCCGTAATCAAACCCTAATTTAACTTCTCAATATGGATTTAGTTAAATTAGCGATTCTTTTTTCGTTTAAGTTTAACTTAAATGAAAATTTTCATAAAGTAATCAAAATTATAACAAATGAACATAAACAATTAAATATAAAAATTAAGTAGATAATTCATTCAGCATTTCATTAAAAATGAGCATAACCCGACATAAATTAATAAAAATAGGTTCAGGTATATTATTAACTTCTTAAAATAAATAAACTAAAATAAAAAAAATACATTCACAATATTAGAAACGAAAAATTTAAACAACCCCCGTAGTACGGGGGATAAAAACTAGTCTTTTAAATATATGTATATAAAAATTTTTATATAAATCTACCTCTTCTAATAAAAGAAAATAATTGTGGACACATGTCGTTTTGTAGTTAAATCTTACAATTTTTTCTCTCCTAAACTAATAACCCTGTCATATATCATTAATTACTCACTTTACTTTTACACTCTATTTATATTATATCTAAACATTTTTAAAAAATAAATATTTACATATTATACTACTACATTGTTTGTTAGAATATATTCGAAAACATACGTGGTGAAATCCAAAAATCAATAAAAAACTGTGTTTGTTAAAGATTGAAAAGAATATAATTCAAATGTTATCATATAACATATTATACTATGTATATTGTTGAAGATTAAAAAAAATCCCCTCGAATATGCTTTCATTTAATGAAGAAAATTTTTTAATCATTAAGTTACAAATATACGCTTAATATGTAGTTGATCCATTATTTTAAAATCAATCCATCTATTATTTTTTTAATATACATTTATTTATTTATTTTTTCGGTTAGTTATTAACTATGTGTGTGTGTTTGTGTATGTTAAAATTCGAGAATTGTATACTAATCACTTCGTATATAATAAAATTTCCAATATTTAGTTTCTTGGTTTTTTTATCAACAACTGTTACGAGTTTTTTGTGGAACTTAAATTTGATTGTTGTTTGTCAAAGTTGGTGAATAGATTGTTTGTAATAAGTTAATTACATTTGGCTCAAAATTTGTTACGGGTCAAAAATGGATAATCTGAATATTCTTAAAAGTTTGATAATGCAAATAGATTTATCTTCAAATTTGATACTATTTCAATGTTTTGACTTGAAAATGTCAACAAACGAAAGCTAGAATTTTAAACGTTATTTGGGTTTCGAATTTATTTTCAAGGAAATTTTGGAAATGATGAAAGATTCGAGATTTGACAAATTGACTATTCTTCCCATGACTATTAAAATATCAGAAAAGACTGTGAACAATTCCGACATGCCACCCCCCAGGCCTATCAATGCTTCTTACTTTTATTAAATTTGAAGCTTTTGTGTCAACATTGATTTTTTCCTTTAATGATGATAAGAATGTTATATGTGAAGCATGTCATGCAAATTATGCTCAAGCGGAGCAAAACATTCACAAAATTGAACGGGTTAACGTGTTATTTTTATGTGTTGTCATTATGGTAAAGTCGAGAAGCCCCTCAAACTTATCAAAATCTTTTTCATGGTGTAGCTCAGAACTGTTATTGTATGAGAAGTCTTCTCCGATATTGGTTCATACCCAAAATTCTTTCAATTATACAAATATGATACTGAGAATGAAATTTTCAATAGATTAAGCGTTCCCGAGTATGTTTTTGCACTTGCTTTATTATTATTATTATTATTATTATTATTATTATTATTATTATTATTATATTAAGTTCATTTTTTTTTAAAAAGTCATTTTGTGATATAAATAAAATCAGTTTATATACACATGGTATAGATACAAACATAGATGTAATATATTTTTCTATATACATTATATATTTATTTGCTTTATTTGTAACTTTATTATTTAGATTGCAGGCTCCAAAGCTAGTAAATTAATAACTAAAAATGAGTCGAGCTTAGAATTTGAATATATAATACAAGCTCAAAGTTTATATATATAATACCATAACACGTTAAGCTCAAGCTTAAATGAGCTCAAGCTCACTTACCCCATATACATATTCAGGCATTTTATTTGAGTTTACTACGAGTCCACTATTACTATTTCTAAGCCAAAAGTAATATAAGGCATCAAGCATATTAAAAAGTAGAAATACTCATATTTAAATAATTTGTTTGATGGGTTTAAAATTCCAAAATTCAAATTTTATTTGCAAATTAAATTCATAATTCGGTTCAGATTTTTTTAATTTCATATGAAGTAAATCAATTTTCGGATTTTTTTGGTTTAATTCTAAGAATTATCGTCCATGATGCCATACATTATGGAGGGGCACGGGAGGATGGGTGCGGTGGGGAGTGCCAGATCGACAACAGGTCACGGGAAGGCGTGGGGGCGATGGTGTGGGACAACTTAATGGACACGAGGCATTAATATATGGTGCTTAATTTGTATATATATATTTTTAAAATTTCAATAAATAAATAAACGAATAATTTATCTCCATCACTCCACCAATACATTTCATATTTCACTCTATCATATCAAAAAACTTTGTGTGGAATGTGAAGGTTTCAAATGTTATGTGACACCTACGTTGTGGACTCGCATTTCACATAGCATAGCATGAGAGAAAGTAGATGTCGTGGTGGCACTTGACTACAATTTACTAGTAACCCGTTGTGACATTGTTAGCAGGCCCGGCCCATGGAGAGGGCAGGGAGGGCTCAGACTGTAAGACCCCGAATCCCGGGAATCCTACAGTTGGTAATCACATCTACAATTTCACAAAAATTTAAAACCAAACAATTCTTTGTATTTAAAACCAGTTCAGAGTAAATAACAGCGGAAAAAATGTAAGTATTTAAAAATCTCAAACATGGGTACAGGTGTCCAAAATCAAATGTAAATAAAATATTTGTTTTGTTTGAAATCCTTGACCAGAAATGCCGTCAACCTCCCGAGTAGCATCCAGCACGTCAAAGCGGTAGCATCCACTTCTTAACCTGAAAATCAATCTAACATACACACAAAGTCAGCTAGAGCTGAGTGAGTTCAAGTTTTCATAAACGACATTCATTAAACAATTTAAAAATCCATGAGTATGGAATGTAAGGGAAAAATCATGAGTCCATAAAATCATAAATAGCTTTTCTTAACCAAATCATAAGTAAATAAAACATTAAACATCTTGCCACGCAGCACAGGCCTCCTCACCCCGGGTCTTCCCCGAGTAATATATTTGACCCAGCCGCGGTTTAGCAAAACCGTTAAAATCATGCAACACGAGCCTCCTCACCCCGGGTCATCCCCAAGTAATATATTTGACTCGGTCACAGTTTAATAAAACAAAATCACGTAACACGAGCCTCCTCACCCCGGGTCATCCCCAAGTAATATATTTGACTTGGTCACAGTTTAATAAAACAAAATTACGCAACACGAGCCTCCTCACCCCGGGTCATCCCCAAGTAATATATTTGACACGGTCGCGGTTTAACATACCAAACACGTGATACGGGCCTCATCACCCCGGGTCATCTCCAAGTAATATATTTGACTTGGTCACAGTTTAATAAAACAAAATTACGCAACACGAGCCTCCTCACCCCGGGTCATCCCCAAGTAATATATTTGACTCGGTCGCGGTTTAACATACCAAACACGTGATACGGGACTCCTCACCCCGGGTCTTCCCAAGTAATATATTTGACCCGACCACGGTTTATAGAACGGCGGGCCTCCTCACCCCGGGTCTTCCCCAAGTAATATATTTGACCCAGCCGCGTCATAAACATGCAACACAGGCTTCCTCACCCCGGGTCCTCCCCGAGTAATATATTTTACCAGGTCACAGTTTACCATCACATACACATTCACATACACACATACAAACATCTAATTCACACATTCAACCAAACCATATCATCACATTCAATCCATAAATAATGGATAATCTAGAAATTAATACTAGGCCTAAATGTATCCTCGAGCCTAGACCATTAATAATATATGTAACCTTAAGGAATATAAGACCATAAACGAGTATAAAATATCCTAAGGCATAGAAAATAATTCAAACATAGCTTTCAAAATGCAAAATCACGAATAAGACCATGTAATACCATCCAATAGTTTAAGCGATTAAAATCGGGTAAAATTTGAAATAAGGTGTGTATGCTAGCCCAAAACGTAAAAGGATTAAAAAGTGCATCATGAACTCACCTGAAATCAATCGAACACCTGCAACGAGCTAGGAAATCCTTAAGTACACAATCACAAGCAAGGGCCTGTAAGTTATACATAACACGTTACTAAACTAGACCGTAAGAACACTCTTGCCTAATTGGCCGTTCAAGCCCAACACTTTGGCCCAAGGCCCAACAACTTGGCCAAAGGCCCAAGGGTAATCAAATCGGGTCGAATGCGCGTGTAATAAACATTAAAACCATTTGTTAAACGAATCAGCCCCGAATGGACCAAATTCCATTTTAAATATTTTCATTCATCAAGATTATGTCACCCGAGTTGATAGGGTTGACGGTTCCTTTTTACAACTCTTACTTTAACATTTAAACGAAAATTCTCGCACCGCCGACTCGATTGACGAAGCACTAACTACAACAGCCCCGAGCATCAAAAAAATAGTTTTTCCATAGCCCTTAAACCCCCCCCCCCCCGGGCTGTACAAACTGATTCGGCCGGTCATCCGATCGTTTAACGCATCAAACTCAACAATTGCCAATCCTACACCCGATAAACCCTAGTTTTCGAACTAAAATCGATTGACCGACCTAAACATCTCCATTGGCCATGGAATTTTAGTATGATGTATGTGACATACCTAGTAAGATTTTGGTGAAACAAACCCAATCAAAATAGCCCCGGAATTTCTCAATTGGACAGCCACCTACAAGCTTACAACAAGCCGTTTAACGATCAATACGCGATGTATAAGGATGGTTTAAGGTGTAAAAGACTAGAGGGAACATGGGACTAACCTGGAATTAGATTTTTACACCTTAATGTTGGTTGGAAAAAGAAAATCGGATGGTTTGGGAACCTTGCTGCTGCCGATCGGACATCCTAGGAGGGGGCTAGGGTTTTGATTTTTGATTATAATATAAAATATTACATTCTGGCCCTTCCACTTTATTAAGAGTTGAACTTGCATGAAAAGTTAAGCAAGATACGTTTACGAGGGTGGCAAGGAGCTCTCGGAAGAATGCCGGGTCAAGCCCAAAAGGTGTACACAACACTACAAGGTTAAACCTTTTTATCGGAAAGTTACAGACGTTACACAGACCCAGGGCCACTCCTCTATGAGGCCCACAGATTTTTATTTTTTTTTTGTATATATGTATATTTTTCACTCATTTGTATAATTAATTTTAGTTATTGACTAAACTAAAGATCTGGTTTATAGTTTGATGTGAGTTTCCTAAGTCTTAAAATGCTATGCTTTTTTCCGTAAGTTCTAAACTCATTGGAAGCACTTGTAAGTTTTTTTTGTATTAGTTACTCTTATCTTTATTTGTGGTGATTGTTCTTTTATTAGTTATTCCTATGTTTTTCTTAAGTATGCTTTTCTTTTTCTTTTTTTTTAAATATAATTTAATGAAATTATTTTTTAGGTTTACTTCCGTTAGTAATAATGAGCATGTCTAATACCGATCGAATTCGCGTCGACTCATCGCCGCAACGTCCGTGTTTTTTTATTGTTTATTTCTAAATATGTTAACTTGACGAAATTAGCTTTTGGGTTTAGTTTCGGTATCGTAATAAACATGGCCGACACCACCCAAGTTCGCGTCAATTTGCCGCTGCAACACGCATATTTTACCGACCGAATAAACATCATTTTTAGTATGTTATATTTTCGTATTATATTATACTTTTTGAGTTTTTATTTTAGGGTATTTTGTTTTTGATGTACCGGGCCCTTCTTTTTTTTTTTACTTTTTGAAGACGACCCTGATTGTTAGTAGTACTTCTAAGCCTAAGTTATGTATTAGATTGTTTGCTATTAATATACAAAGTTATGCATTAGTGTTTGTCATTACTATACATATAAAGCAAATAAAAACGAGTAGAAATGTTTTTGATACGGTTGGCTTCGAGATGAACTAAATATCCAAGAATGCAAGAGAAAAATGAAAAAAAAGGAAACATAAGTTTTTCTTATTAACTATTAAAACAAATTGAAATATAGTAAATAGATATCCAAACATAGAGAAACGAAGAGAACTAACATCTTAGAAAGAAGCCTACAAACTTTTAAATAAAGCAACAGCTCATATTTGTCTTATACTTATTTGATAACCATAACAAACTTCTTAATATTCTCTAATCCATACATAGGGATGTTCTTCGGGTTTGTTTTTCGGGTTTCGGGTTTCAAAGTTTTAAATCTTGACCCAAAACCCAACCCAAATCTCTCACGGGATTTTTGGGTTCGGGTTAATCGGGTTTTGAGTATCCTAGAAAACAAACAAAGAAAAAAAAAACACAAAAACAAAAAAAAAATTAAAACTACAATGATAAAATTAAAACAAGATATAATTCTTTACTTATAACACAAATAACAAATAACAAAACAATATAATTTGATAAAATAATTCAAAAGAAGAGTAAAACTAACTCGAGCCTTAATCGTATTCAATCGGACGTGATTTGGTTGTTCGATTTCGGTTGCTATTAGTAATAAACGGAAAACATAAATTAATAAACAATTGATCCATAATAGTTAGAATGACAACAGTCGATTAAAGCTATAATATGATAACTTTAGTGGCTAAGACTTGGCTTATTATACATAAAAATATATTTAATTTTAAAACTAGAAGTTTATTCGGGTTGACCCGAAACTTATAAATCAAACCCGAGAACCAACCCAAATTACTTTGGCTCGGGTTCGGGTTAGTCTTTTCTCAGGTTCGGGTTCTTTGGTTTTGGTTAGTTCGGGTTCAGGTACGAGTTTTTTCGGGTTGGGTTTCGGGTTTCGGGTAAAAGTGACAGCCCTATATATCACATGGTTTCAGGCCTCCAGATATTCCTAGAGGGCCAGGTGTGGGTCGGGTGATATGGGGAACCCTACTCATATCATATTATATTCGAATTCAAATAATCACATTGGTGAGTTTGAAATTCCGACATTCGAAGATTCGAAAATCGAATTCAGTATTTGGATCCGATTTTCAAAATCCTATTCATTATTGAGAATGAGCTATTCTAAAATGGCCAACAAAAATGAGAAGTGCAATACGTCATAATTAATTGACATGTGTTAAGTGAGAACTAAAGGAAAAATGGTATAAAAGCAATAGTATATATTTTCCCTCTTCACATGCAAGTCACATGCTAATTCTCCCATCAATTTAAAATGTCTATAACTTTTCCATATGATATTAAAAAGATAAAAAACTCACCATAATAACAAACGTTTTTTTATCTTTCATATGAGTATAATTTTTCTATATAAAAATTAAAACAAAAATTACGTCATTGTGTCTTTTTGCTTAGCATTGCGTCTTTTACGTTATTGTCTTGTCTTGTTTGTCATTGTGTTTTTTTCGTCATTGTGTCTTTCAACTTATCATTGTGTTTTTTTTAATACTAATAACACCGTTGTGTAATTATAATATGTAAATATATAATGAAAAGTACCAACAAATTATCTAATACATAAAACATAATGATGAATACATATTACACAATAACCTGAAATGTAAAACACAATGATGAATACATATAACACAATGACCTGGAATGTAAGACACAATGGTGAATATATAACATAATGACCTGAGATGTAAAACACAATGGAAAATACATATTACACAATGACTTGAACGTAATACACAATGAACATAATACTATTTTTCTCAAATCAAGGGAATGCCACATGTCAATTCTGAACAAAGACAATGAACGCATTACACAATGACTAAAACACAATGATAAGTAGAAAACAAATGTCGAGCACAAAGACACAATAACGAACAAAAGAATACAATGATGTAATCTTTGTTTTAATTTTTATCTTTAATATGAGTATCAATTAAAAAACACAATGGCCAAAATCTATAGCACAATGTATAGAAAAACCCAATTAAAAAACAGAATGAACAACCAAATAACACAATATAAAAAAACCCACTATTTTTTTTATTTTTATATATGATATTCATATTAAAGATAAAAAAAATGCTTGTTATTATGATATTTTTTTTTAAATGTCGTATGAAAAAGTTATGGACGTTCTAAAATGATACGGGAATTGACATGTGCCTTGCATGTGGAGAGACAAAGTCATCATAAGTTGGTTATTACCTTAATGCCATTCTCATCAATTTTATTCTTAAATTAATCTCCACCATCCAAATCTATGATCAATGAATTAGATTCAGTCTCATCCTTTTCATTTTTGTTGTACTTTTTATTTTAACCTTACCCTCATTATTGAATATGAATTAATGGGGTGTTTGTTTACCTACCTTATTAGTTATAAGTTTTCTAAAAAGTCATAAGGTGTTTGACAAAATTGAAAATTGTAAAAGAAATAAGTCATAAGTAGGGGCGTTCAGATTTCGATTTGAATTCGAAACATTCGAAATTCTATTCGATTCAAATTTGATTATTAAGATTCGAATCTGGTTTTAAAAAATTAAAATTCGATTCGTATTCTAGTATATAACTCGAATATGAATCGAATACAAATTTATGATTTTTTATTCGATTTGATTCAAATTCAAATTATAACACACACACGCACACACACACATATTTTCAGGATCAAATACAGTTTATTATTAACATGAAAACAGTGATAACTAATTTGTTATAATTATTATGATTGTTTTTATAATTGTTTGCTGTTATTTTTTGTTTGTATATGTTGATTTCCGATTATGAGACGATATAAGTATTTGTTGATTTACATTTTTTAGTTATTATTAGGTTTTTTTCTTATGCTGTTATAAGTATTTGCTGTTATTATTTTGGTGCTAATTTTTATTATTTTGCTGTTATTATTAAGTTTTTTTCTTTGTTATTGTAAAACATTGCTTATTTAGATTGATATTGTAGTTGATATTGTTTCCTATGTTCTCATTTTTGATAGATTGGTAGTTCTAACGTTCGTTAAATTTCGGACTGTAAAACCCGACCCATTTAAAAATTTATCTTCGGTCTATTGTTATTAAATCAAATTAATAAAGTTATTATTGATCATTTATTTCGCAACACCTGAATTAGTTCCGGTTTTTCATTCTCTAGTAATTGTAATCGTATCCGACCCATTTTTGTAGCTGAGTAATTTATCAATAAAAATCCCGCAATTTTTTTAATTTTAATTTTTCATCTATTAATTGTTTATTTGGTTTTAACTATCATAGATATACAAAATATGCCATTAACTAACTTTTAACCCAAAACTGTGTCCACCTCTATTGTTTAGGGACTTATTTGCAAATAATATTCAAAAAAACTTTCTTCTCCTCCTTCTCTCCCAAGCTCGGCCGACACCACCCCCTCTAGTATGGTAACTCATCTTTTTCGCCATGATTCACGAAATTGGTTCAGCCAAATGATTTCTTCACTAAAATACGAACCACCGACGCTTTAATCATGGTAAATGACAACGATTAGATAACTAATTCGTTCAAATTTAAACCGCGACTATATCAAACCAATGACACTATAAATAGACTATTATAATTCCATTAAACCTTCACACACAATCTCTGTAACATCACGAATTTAAACCCTAACCTAATTTCAAGATTCAAAACCGTAAAAAGGTCGTTCGAGATCAAGTTAGATTCGCAAGCCTTGTTGCGCCATTCACCTGCAATTCTTCAGTATATCTGGTAATTGAAACATGTATTTAGGTCATTTTTAACCAAATACCAATAGCCCCAAATCAATTTAACCCTACAGCAATCGGTTAATCCGAATTCAAAATCCAGGGTTTACATTTGGGGAAATACCAGAAACAAGCTTTACTTTTAAATTTTCATTTACAACCATTAGCATACATAACTATTGGCTCAGTTGGCCAACACACTTGTGGCTAGGACTCATGAACTGGTCTGGGCGTGGGTTCGAACCCACCCAGGCTCGGATTGATTTATTTATTTCTTTTTTGTTATTTAGTTTATCCTAATTATGTTATTATTAATATTAAATCCAATAAATTTTATTTCGTTTAAACCAAACCAGAACTATTATTTTCTGGACTTTTTCCAACATCTATATATTATGCACATACACACACACACACACACACACACACACAGATATATATATATATATATATATATATATATATATCCATAGATATATTTTTTTGTTATATATACATTGTTACATAATGGGAATACCAATAAACACATATATTTTTGTTGTATATTAAATCGAACCGAACTATCTTATGAGGTTCAAAATAAATTTCCTGTTAATTAAAATTTTTTACTTCGTTAATGTGTGTGTGTGTAAATATATATATATATATATTATATAATCAATAATTAATATTTAATAAATATGCATATATTGATAGATATTATATAATGTTTATAAATAATTAATTTGTTTATATATTGATAATGATTGTTTATTTATAAATACATATATAGATAGATATATATTATACACAATGCTTCTTCATCAACATAAATACATATTAAGTAATGTTTACTTATTCTATTTATCCAATAATAATAATAATAATAATAATAATAATAATAATAATAATAATAACAACAACAACGATGGGAGTAACAATATTAAATAATAAATAACAAATATAATAAAGAATTTAAACCCGAAAGGACTACAAATTATTTAAACCGATTAATAACCTTAATTCGTAATCCCAACTTTGCTTAAAACCCCATCAAACCTTAATTACGTTATAAGTCTTGTTAATACTTCGTTTATAAATTGATTTATATTATATTTAACAACTAGGAATCTTTTGTTGGTGTACTTCAAGGAGCTCGATTGTTTTCTACCCTAACTTAATCATATCTCATCCTCACTAATCAAATCGCTAAAGGTGAGTAATTCACATCCCCTTTTTTACCGTTTTATATTTTGGGGTGTTATGCGTTCACAAATTCAATTATTTTATTATATTTTATTTTACACTACAATTCCATTATTTGCGTTCATATGATATTGCTCAATTGGTTATACATGCGAATGTGACTATGTGTTTACTTTTAAGTTATGGTTGTTGGTGTCTTATCCTCATCCTCATTAGTATGATCATACGCCGTCAGAGTAGCTCGTTATCTATGTAATTCGAGTGAAAAGACAATTTTATATTATTGTTATGCTAGTTGTAGTAGTTCATATTTATCGCAAGGAATTGTCATTTTCAATATTATATGTATTCAAAAACCGTGATTACTTGCTCAACTTTATGTTGACAAACTATATATTTTCACGCGTGACGCAGGTTTGGGATGAAGAAAGAAGCTAATGAATAGTTTGGACCTTAGGATGCAAGATGAATAATGATGAATTTTATTTTTAATTATTTAAGTTGCAATGCTTATTACTTTTGAGACAATGTTGTGCTTTGCATACTTGATATATGAAATAAATAATTTAGATATTGACACATGTATTTTATTTTAGTGTCTTTTGAGCTATGAACAATTATGTTGCGCCACGACATATTCTGTCTTAGGTTGGGGTGTGACAGATTGGTATCAGAGCCGAAGGCTACAAGATAGGTGGTTAGACGTAACAGCCTAGTAGCATGCTTATATGTGCACCCTACTTGTTTAATTTTTTTTTGTATTTTGTACATAGCTTAATTTATTGAAATTGTTTAGCATATACAATTGTATACAAAAGAACACACTTATTCCGAGGCTATGCCTCACCCTTAAAAATTATTTTCAAAACTTTAGAATGATTTTTAATCGTGAATTTCCTTAAGAAAACCCATCTTTTTACTTCCCCTCTCCTTGAGGATGGTTCGTGTAACGGATACGTAGTAACTGTAAGGGGGACACACCTGTACACCGATCCCTTGACACAAGGCTTACAAGCCTAAGAAAGTGCAATGCGCACAAATCTCGATCAGCCGCGAGACCTGGTTGCCTTCCTGGAGGGTGAGGTGTGAGTGTGAAACTTGTTAAGCCAAAGCGTATCACACCAAACGTTCACGAATCTACTACCCTCATTGTATCAATTGTGGTCATGTGACGATCACACCCTTAATTTATAACTGAATTCACGGTTATGCGTGGCTAAACTCGGTTTTCCGTATTGTGTTTTAGTTGAATCGATGGGTGAAGTATATAAATATGGGGTGGCTCCCGAATTACTTCAACCATCTACCTCAACACCCCTCACAACTCAATTTTCATCGATTTTGTAAAATTTATACATGACTATTTCAACAACTTTTATTTGGTTTTCGATATTTTCATTTTGTTGGAAAGAACCATGGTGGTTCATGAAATCCTAACCAAAAATGAAACCCTATATTTCAATTTTAAGTTATGTTAATATTTTATTATTTTGTTTATTTTTCCTCATTATGTTAACGAAGATAAAACTTTGTTACAATTCTAAACCTCAACCACAATCCCAACCTCAAATTGTTAAATAAAATTCACAAATATCACTTTACACAAATTCATACATTTATAATATTTACCTGAGTCTCGTAAATTTTACACATTTTATCCTTGCAGCATGTCTTCCCGCCTCATCAACCGAACCCGTCGCGTCAGCAACTCTGGCCGTAGCATGTCATCTCGCATTATGAAGGGAATCATGGAAGCCCTCCCAATACTCATCTCCCAACTCCAAACCTTGAATGCTTGCTCTTTCAAGCAATTCACCAACACTAACCCGACCGACTACTTTGGGACTGAGGGTTCCACAACCTTTCTTCAATGGTTCGAGCACACGATAAGTGTGTTCCTCCATTGTGCATCCCTGGAAGACAAAAAGACCACTTATGCTTCGAGCGTTTTCAAATTGAGCGCCCTTACTTGGTGGAATAGCAAAAAGAAAGCCCTTGGGGCTGAGGTTGCCATGGCCTTGCCATGGGACGACCTTAAGAAACTCATGCTCAAGAAATTTTTCCCGAAATACGAGCTCCAAAAATTGGAAGAAGAGTTTTGGAATTTAAAACAAGAAAGTGGTGACAATATGTCTTATAACGACTGTTTCCACGAACTTAGCCACCTCATTCCACATATGGCCACACCTCTCGAGCGTGCCGTCGATAAGTACATCTCGGTTTTTCCGATGCAAATCCAAGATTCCGACCTTAGTCGTGACCTGAAGGATCTTCATGATGCCATTACCCTAGCCGGAACCCTCACTGAAAACCACGTTAAGGCTGGGACCTTGAATCGGAAGAGTTCCAAAAAGCCAAGATAAGCCTACATCCGAGCCCGCTAAAAAGTCCAAGCTCGAATCCTCAAAGCCTGAGTCCTCTAAACACAACTACAACCACAACTCATCTCATTACCGTACTAACAAACGAAAGCCCAATTCACCAAACTATGTCATAGCCCAGTCACAAGCCCAACAAGCCCCTCCAACCAAGAAACCATACACCGACCCACACCCATATTGCAACACTTGCCAACGTCACCATTCGGCCCAATCCACTTTCCGAGTGTACACCAATTGCCATCGATTCGACAACCTCACCCAATATTGCCGAGATCCTATGCAAACGCAACTCAACTCCCCCATTCCACAACCATTTCACCAACCATATGCCTTACCCTATGCTCCATCTTTCCCAACCATGCATGCCTTCTATCATTGCGGTAGCCCAAACCATCTTCGCAACACATTTCCAAAACTTGTTTTTCAAATTCAAACCTACCCAAGCCCAACCAACCAACCAACCAACCAACTCCAAATATATCAAGCTGAAACCTTACAAACGCAAGCCCAAGCCGATCAAGCCCAACCAACGCAAGCCCAACCCATCCAAGCTATTCAACCTCAACCAAACTAGGTCGAGCAAACCCAAATGAACCAAGCCAACCAGGGCACGCAAAGGACGCGTGTACATCAACGCCATTGACTTTCAGCTTAGAAATCATGGCACCACTTCACACTAGTCCTTATGCCCAAATACCTACCTCCACCGAGAAGACAAACGCTGCAAGCAACATTTTTTTTCCATCCTTTTCACATTTATTACTTTCGTTTTTGTTCTTCTCTTTTGAATAATGTCTCCTTGTACTCAAATTTTCAATATTATTAATAAAATAGTGTTTACATTTGATATATCCACCTTCACTTACTCTCCTCACAAAGCACGACACACATTGCTTATATTTATCTTTAGAATTATATTTATTTGCTCATGATCAACTCAATTTAACGGCCTATGACCGGTGACCTCAAACGTAATCGTTAGTGGAAATCGGGACCATCTGCATGGCTATGTACATGGTTATCTAATAGGAACCGTAATCTGGGCTGCCAATGACCGGTCACATTTGAACCGGGGCAGTGTACTTGGTTAAGGCATAGCTATCTAATAGGAGCCCTATGCATGTGTTTCATTTTATTGATTTTATGTTCCCATTTATGATCTATCATTATCTCAAGACGAGCGTCACAAACTTACACCCTCCGCATAACGATTAAACTATTTCGGGAATAACACAACTAACAACTTTGCGTTATTATTTCTCTAAATTTGTTTGATTCTTGTGGTTATCATATGTTTACACAATTTATAGCCTCTCATGACCCCCAATGTTTCGTATATTAGACTTAACCATCGTGATGATTACTATAAAAAGAGATTTTATTTTTGGTTTTAATACCCGACAACTTGTTACATCTTTCAAATGTTCTATCTTGATATACACTCTAAGATTTTTGATATTTAAGCTTGTTCAATCGTTTGTGTTGCACTAGTTATCTTGATATTTGACTTCAAGGGTTTTCTTTATTTTTCAATGGTCGTTAAATTTTGTTTCGCCTTTATTCAGAATTTTATTTTTATTTTCAAAAAGATTTTTGTTAAACGTGTATGTATGATTTTTAACCCACCCAATGGAACGAACCATGTGACGAAATAAGTAATTATGAGTGCACGCATAATTACTGGAACCCTCGCATGGAAATCATGGTGGGTACGTTGGTGTGCGAACAACTTAGAACCGAGGGACTATAGGACAACGGTACATATGATATATAATATGATCAAGTCATAGTAGATACGCCGCTGGTACATCCTATATATAAGTAGACTTGTCATATTACCCCTTTGTAGTGTTCTTCGGGTCACTCGAACGTCTGCGTTGTTTCGTTTTATAACGGAAATGATTTAGTTATTTTGGTTATTTTTTTTAACTTTTTTTTTCTTGTATTCTAATTTCGGGACGAAATTTTCAAAAAGTTGTGAATACTTTAACATTCATTAAATTCCAGACTCTAAAACCCGACCTGTTTAAAATTTTATGTTCGGTCTATTGTTATTAAATCAAATTAATAAAGTTATTACTAATCATTTATTTCGCAACACCCGAATTTATTTCGGTTTTTCATTCTCTAGTAATTGTAGTCGCATCTGACCAATTTTTGTAGCCGAGTAATTCATCAATAAAAATCCCGCAATTTTTTTAATTTTAATTTTTCATCTATTTAATTGTTTATTTGATTTTAACTATCAAAGATAAACAAAATATGCCCTTAACTAACTTTTAACCCAAAACTGTGTCCACCTCTATTGTTTAGGGACTTATTTGCAAATAATATTCAAAAAAACTTTCTTCTCCTCCTTCTCTCCCAAGCTCGGCCGACACAACCCCCTCTAGTATGGTAACTCATATTTTTCGCCATGATTCACGAAATTGGTTCAGCCAAATGATTTCTTCACTAAAATACGAACCACCGACGCTTTAATCATGGTAAATGACAACGATTAGATAACTAATTCATTCAAATTTAAACCGCGACTATATCAAACCAATGACACTATAAATAGACGATTATAATTCAATTAAATCTTCACACACCATCTCCGTAACATCACGAATCTAAAACCTAACCTAATTTCAAGATTTAAAGCTGTTAAAAGGTCGTTCGAGATCAAGTTAGAGTCGCGAGCCTTGTTGCGCCATTCACCTGCAATTCTTTAGTGTTTCTGGTAATTGAAACATGTATTTGGGTCGTTTTTAACCAAATACCAATAGCCCCAAATCAATTTAACCCTACAGCAATCGGTTAATCCGAATTCAAAATCCAGGGTTTACATTTGGGGAAGAACCAGAAACAAGCTTTACTTTTAAATTTTCGTTTACAACCATTAGCATACATAACTATTGGCTCTGTTGGCCAACACACTTGTGGCTAGGACTCATGAACCGGTCTGGGCGCGGGTTCGAACCCACCCAGGCCTGGTTTGATTTATTTATTTCTTTTTTGTTATTTATTTTATCCTAATTATGTTATTGTTAATATTAAATCCAATAAACTTTATTTCATTTAAACGAAACCTGAACTATTATTATTCGAGCTTTTACCAACATCTATATATTATACAAATATACATACATACACACACACACAAATATATATATCCATAGATATATTTTTTTTTTGTTATATATACATTGTTACATAATTGGAATACCAATAAACATATACATTTTTGTTGTATGTTAAATCGAACCAAACTATCTTATGTGGTTCAAAATAAATCTTCTTTTAATTAACTTTTTTTTCTTTGTTAATGTGTATACATACATAGATATATATATATACATATATATATATGTATATATATATATATAATTAATAATTAAAATGTAATAAATATGCATGTATTAATTGATATTATATCATTTTATAAATAATTAATTTGTTTATAAACTGATAATGATTGTTTATTTATAAATCTATATATAGGTAGATAGATATTATACACAATGCTTCTTCATCAAAATTGATACATATTATGTAATGTTTACTTATTCTATTTATCCAACAATAATAATAATAATAATAATAATAATAATTATAATAATAATAATAACAATAACAATAAAGTTGGTAATAATAATATTAAATAATAAATAACAAATATAATAATGGATTTAAACCTGAAAAGACTACAAATTATTTAAAACGATTAATAACCTTAATTCTTAATCCCAACTTTGCTTAAAACCCCGTCAAACCTTAATTACGTTATAAGTCTTGTTAATACTTCGTTTATAAATTGATTTATATTGTATATAACAACTAGGAATCTTTTTTGGTGTACTTCAAGGAGCTTGATTGTTTTCTACCCTAACTTAATCATATCTCATCGTCACTAATCCACTCGCTAAAGGTAAGTAATTCGCATCCCCATTTTTACCGTTTATATTTTGGGGGCGTTATGCGTTCACAAATTCAATTATTTTATTTTATTTTATAGTACAATTCCATTATTTGCATTTATATGATATTGCTTAATTGGTTATACGTGCAAATGTGATTATGTGTTTACTTTTAAGTTATGGTTGTTGGTATCTCATTCTCATTATTAGTATGATCATACGCTATCGAAGTAGCTCGTTATCTATGTGATTCGTGTGAAAAGACAATTTTATATTATTGTTATGCTAGTTGTAGTAGTTCATATTTATCGCAAGGAATTGTCAATTTCAATTTTATATGTATTCAAAAACCGTGATTACTTGCTCAACTTTATGTTGACAAACTATATATTTTCACGTATGACGTAGGTAGCTTTTTGGGACGAAGAAAGAAGCTAAAGAATAGTTTGGACCTTAGGATGCATGATGAAATTTTGTTGTAATGCTTATTCGTTTTGAGACAATGTTGTGCTTTGCATACTTGATATATGAAATATATAATTTAGATATTGACATATGTATTTTAATTTAGTGTCTTTTGAGCTATGATACAATTATGTTGCACCCCGGCATATTCTGCCTTAGGTTGGGGTGTGATAGTAGTGTTTCCTATGTTCTCATGTTAAGATTATTTTGTACATGAACTTTCCCCTATATATATATATATGATGAAAGAACGATTCTAGGAAAGCATGTCGGTTTTTGGTAATTTTAAATCTTAACCATTGATTAACATGATCCAATTGCTATGATTTATTCCTAATCTTCCTAGTTATCCTAAAAACAAATACTTACCTAGGAAGACTAGGAATAAATCATACCATTGGATCATGTTAATCAATGATTGAGATTTAATATTACCAAAAACCGACATGGTTTCCTGTAATTACTCTTTCACCATTATAACCAACTTAGTTTCCTAAAATTTTTCATTCACCATAGGTTGTAATGTCACATATTAAAAATCTATTGGTTTCTTACCATTCATAGGAAGCTTCTTATTTTTATTTATACCCCCCCCCCCCCACACACACTATTTGGAACCCGTGCGATGCGACGGCGATATTTTATAGCACGGTACCGTGGTACTTGTGTTGAGGCTGATGATATTGGCATCAGGAGATCAATTAGTAATTAAACAGATATAACAATTAAATATGAAGTAGATCAACAAATAGGAACTTTATCAAATGGGTCAAACCTTATGCACCTTTTTTCAATCAAAAGCTTACGCTTACTAATGCTAATTTACTAATAATTTTTTATTAATTTTAAGAAAGATTACAACAGCTAGTTTGCTTAAGAACGGGCTAAACAAATTTGAATGTGGGTTTTGAAGTACTTTGTGATATTAGCCGTCTGAGAAACGAAATATACATGGTGCCACTACACGTGATAGTGATCTGGCACGTACTTCAAATGTCAAAATAGATGGTTTTTGGAGTAACGTGCACCAAAATGCCATACTAAGAATAACAAAGAACATGAAAATGTGCACCAAAATTCCACACTTACAACTGAATTCTTTTAGAAAATAATTGTTTGATTATATTGAAAAAGGTGGGCTGGAAATGTGCACCATTCAAACTAAAAACCAACAAAGAAACTGGTAAAAGTTAAACATAAAATACTGAAACTTATATGAATAATGTATGGCCACTTTTACACACAATATACAAAATGTACACATACTTTATTTACAAAAGAAATGTAATCTAATATAAGCACAACATTCCTAAGTAATCCCAATCCCCGGACACATAATCTATCTACTTTTCCATTTGATCGCTCTTGACTTTAACTTTAGAAACCACGAGGTTGTAGCATCAACTTGCATAGAATAAAATCAACTGTGGCTGTGAAATTTGTGGCAAAACCGGGTACACCTTAGTATTCACATATTGAATAACCGATTAACCGCTTTTTTCATATCGAACAAACGGATACCAAACGGGTCTGGTTATGACCTGAATATCCCGTGAGCCATCTATAAGTGATATATGTATATTATAAGCTAACACATTGATTTTATGGCCTTAGCACAATAGCAAACCGGTTAAACGAAAACATACTTGTTTAACTATCCGCTATAACTTTAAATGCGAAAGATAGCTACAAAACAAGCATTGTATCAACCGTTAAGCCAAAAAAGACGTACAAAACACTTATTTGGATTTTTTTAAGCGATTCATGAAAATATTTTTGATTTTACAACCAAATAGTATGTTTTTCTAAATTTACAAGAAATTGACAGAAAAACACTCGTTTTCGCATTGTTTTTCGTACCTGATATATTTTTCTCGCCAAAAACCGAACTCAAAATAAATTTGGACTTATTATTTCATGTTCGGGCATGCAAATAGAGGAAAGTGGGCAAAAATGGGGCCCAAAAGGAGGCCCAATATCGTTCGACCCGCCATATTGGAATACCCCACCACCCAGTTTATTTTTCTTGTTTAAGAAAATTCAAGATATTTTAACTTCATTGTCTGGCATAATCTAGACCTTCAACCTCTGGACTTTATCACGCATACAAACCCGAAGGTAAGATCCATTATTTTGATCATTTTATGCTTGATTAACATGAGATTTTGCAGAAAACATGAACTTTGATTACCAAAAACCAATCCTAACAATGCAAAAACCCTAAAAATTGTCCAAAAAGATGTTTGATCTTACACATGGTTAGGAATCTAAATTGGTAAGTTTTTTGGCCATAAACATGGATTAAAGGATTTACATCCCGTTTTTACGGTTCAAAAGTTTAGTTTAAAACCCTAACCCAAACCCTATGTTTTAAGGTTGATCTTTGATTATACATGCTTAGTTTAATGATATAGGACCTGTAGTTACATTACTTAGAAGGACAAGAACCTGGACAAGTGAGAAAACAGGTTGAAACGATGCCGCAAAGGTATTATCGAATTACTCGTTTTGAGGCTGTTTAGGATTCGATTGTGGAATGCTTGTGTTTAGCTTGTGAATCTTTCAGGGACATCAGGGACCATATGAATGAGTCCATGTCCAAATTTGGTAATTTTTTGACTATCCGAGAATATTTGGCAAATTTATTACCGCTTGGGGACGTTTATTTGGAAAAAAATACATAAACTATTTGAAAAATGATGAAATTTTGTTGATAACTCAGGTATTTTATAATATAATCACATATAAAATTTGGGGTCAATTGGAGAAACTTAGCTATGGTTTCTGGATTCATGTTTATTTAAGTTTTTATGGTTGTTTTTTTGCTAAAAAAGGTATGTTGGCAAAATTGTTAAGTTTTGGGAATTTTACAGGATATTTTGGAAGTTATTTAGATCACTCAAAAAAGTTATCGGATTTTTCATAAATCGTTTGGTATAAACGGATGATTTGCGGGTTAAAAATAGCATATAAAATGATTTTTTATAAATTATTAAATCAACAAATAGTTCTAGAAATATTTTTAGAAAACTCTAGATATTTTAAGTAGTAAGTTTAAAAATTTTCATAATTAAACGATAAACGGATTATTAGTTGTGCTAAATAAAAATTAAACAAATTTAATTCGGATAAAAACCGACAGGTTTGTGATTAACGAACCTGTGGAATATCAGAACATCAAGAGAGGTCAAAATCGTATTTTTGGGTTAATTGAGTAAGACCAAACTTTTTGTGAGAAATCCGGACAATTCCGATGAATTGTGCGTGCTTTTCTCTAAACTAGACTGAATAAACGAAAATAAGCCTTGTAGCAAATCCAGACATCTAAATTGCGTTTTTTCTTTCTAAATTTAATCATTTTACCAACCAACACGTTTACCTGAGTTCACATACTCATACCTGTTTTCTAAATGCTTAAACGATCAACTTGGCCCAGCAAGTGAAACGGTGAAATTGATCCAAGTTCGGTTTTAAATATTCGACAGTGAACAACATCACAATCTGGGCCTATTGACATGTTCTGGGAGTGGTAAACTAGATATACAGCCCAGTTTAGTATGGAGATCATAATAATATTAAAATATTAATATTATTATAATATTGATTATAGGGCCTAAGTGATAGCAAGAGAAACGAACCACGAGCTAATATTATACAGAGTAACTACTAAACCTTAAGTTTCAAGACCTCTCTTTCTAAAATGTTTTACGAAATTTTGAGGTGAAAAACATGTTTGTTTATATCTATATACTTGAAACATGCGATGATGTTAATTATCTAAGCGTTAACACATGATAGTCCCCGCTAACACAGTGATTAACTTCGAGCCGGTGGCTTGTGAATTGTACTATTGGTTTGACAAACCCAAACGGAATCGGCTTGGTTGTCGTGTCACACATAACGCCGTTTGCACATGACCATAATTATACAAACACGCTATGTAGTGTTAGACATAGCTACTTGGGGCATGTTGTGGGCGGAAGGGGGGGGGGTGGCATAGTGGTTGATTGTGTGTGGGAAATGGAGGCACGCAACACGAACGAACAGTCAAGGCTTCACTGTGGCTTAACATAATTACATCACATGCATACATATATACACACATGTGTACACTCAAACTATGATTTTTATGGGTACGCATAATTAATTTATTGAAACTCGTGAAACCCACTAACTATTTGTAGTTGACCCGCTTTAAACTGCTTTTCAGGTGTACCAAAATTGGAATAACATGCTGATGTACTACGCGTTACAGAATGTGGTTGATGCAGTGTAGATAGACGCATGGTACTAGTAAGGAGTGGAGTAGTTTAACAAACTGGTTCCATTTTGAATCACCTAGATTGTAAACGAAAATAGAACAATGCAATATAATATAAATTAGTTTGTAATGTTTCTTCATAAATAATTTGGTTCATACCAGAGGTGTTTGTTACATTCCCGTTTTACGCTTCCACAATACTAGTCGGGGTGTGACAGTAGTAGCAAAGCAACAGTTGCCGTGACAAAATTCCAGAAGCAATCAGTTGCGCAGTAAGACCCTGCTGCTCGTTCGCAACTACTACAAAATACAAAAAAATAATTCAATGCGAAAAGAGACGCAAATGGAACATATGTACGTTGTTTAAAGTGTATCATGAACCAAGATGAGTTTTTTTATGTTCATTTATTTGATAAACATGAAAACATATACACCACTTTTTGGCCGGTTAAGTAAACGAATAAACATGAACTCATGATCCGCTCAGCGTATATCATAGTTATAAAATCCAAATATTCTTTAAAAATGATATCTCCTCACCTGATTAAAAAAAACATAGATCATTATCATAGATGTACAAATATCCAGTCCATAATAACATATCATTAATATGACAGGTGAAAATATAAGATAGGCGGACAAACGGATGTATCAAACTCAATACAAAATAACCACACAAATGCATAAAAAGGACGAAGAAAACTTACTGAAGATTGGAAATGAAGTAAATAAACGCAAAGGGTGGATCAGCCAACCTTCTAAACCTTTTAAACCTCCAATTAGATTATATGTCATACCCATTAGTAAACTTGATTAATGCTAAATATATATCAACAAATCTAAAAAATACTAATAAATTTACAAATTTAAAACAGAGACTAATGTTGAAGTTTAACATGTGAAAAACACAACTACGAATATTTAAAGCATAAGTAAGCAAATGTTTGTATGCTGCTAACAAGTAGAACCGGAAAAGAAATTCCCTTAACAACCTTAACAAAATGTTCAGTGTTAGTTTATTGGAGGTTTAGTTTCGGTTTCAGGATGGTTTAGATGTTTTTTGTTTTTAGTTTCGTTTTGATTTAAGATTTTTAAGTTTTTGATTTCATTTCAATCTCGGTTTATTCGATTTTCAGTTTCCTTTCAGTTCAATTTTAGTTTATTGGATTTTTGGTTTTTTTTTTGTTTCGGGTCAGTTTAGAATTTTTTCTGTTTTTGGTTTCTTTTTTATTTTAGATTTTTAAGTTTTTTATTTCGGTTTAATTTTTAAATAACCTATCACATTTAAAGTTAGCTGATTTATTTTCGATGAAAGTACGAAACAAACTGAGTGTTCATAATGTTAAAAAGTCAATATACTCACTATAATGTAAAAATTGCCTTCATGTCTCTTGCAGTGAACTCCCAAATGGCTGGAAGCCCTACATCATTCAACAAAAACAAAGAATAAACAATTAATTAGCTACATAAATTACATATTCTAAACCATGAAATACATTTTTATTTCCTGAATCACATAAATTACATATTCTAAACCATAAATCACATACATAACTTTTATGATTAATTCAATTATATACGTGTGGAAATTGGAATGATTAATTCCATCTAATTTGAATCAGATGATGGGTTCACATCTTGTTCACCACAATTGCACTATTAAAAAAATCACGCTCGTCATAAGTATCAAGGAAGGCGAAACCTAAGCTAATAATAATGTACAAAATTTGAAACTAACCTCTTTAAAGATTTCATTGAAAATGTTATTGAGGAAGTAAATGGTATTGAGGAGAGTGGTCACTCAACCACTACTCAGCTTTATTGTTCACTGTTGAAGTGCTGATCTAAAAATTTAACCACAATTTAGAATCAATTTTCATGCATTATGCAATAAATTATGGACAAGACTATAATAGAATCAATTTTCATGCATTATGCAATAAATTATAGACAAGACTATAATAGACCTCTTCTTTCAAGCCGAGGGCAGCGAATCAAAAATAGAAGGATAACCTGCAATACAAGTTAGCAAGCATTTTATTAAAGATATTTTGTTAAATAAAGTGATTAGTTGTATGTTTTTTCTTAGTTAAAAATATTTATAGCTTAACTGAACTTAGTATATAATAGATAGTGGAGTAAATGATCCAAGCCGCTCGTTAGGTACTTGAGATCAACTCGAGCCGTGCTTAGACTACCCCGAGCCTAAGATTAAGCTTGTTTAATTAACAAGCCCTAACTTGGGCCTAAACTCCACTTATCAGGTTCAAGCTAGCTTGTGAACCTACCTGTTGTTTATCTAGTTGTTTTTAAAATATTAAATATATTTTTATAATATTAACCATTTAGTAATATATATTAAGAAACATAATTATAACGCATATAAAATAACTAATAAAATATAAACGATTGGGCCCAAGCAAAGTCAAGCCTTAGTTACAAAACTTGAAACAACCGAACTCGAGCCTAAATGAGCTTGGGCTCGACTCATTTACATCCCTATCTATAACACCTTTCTAGATTTTCAACACAAATAAAATCTTAATTAAATGCATAACACTTCTATGATCATCCTAATGAAGCATGTACCTTGACGTTTCTTTGGTCTTTAGCTTACTCAGCCTTTATAACTTTCTGTCTAAGCATATGTTCTCTCTTCAGAAAACTATAAGATCAATTTGAATCATGAAATAATGAAACCAATCAAAATTAACAAAATGGATACACAATATGCGTTTCTTGGATGATAACATAATAAAAGAAAAGTAAAAAGAATACAAATCAGATTCAATGATAGTTAATATACATCAACAGATATAAACCAAATCACATAACATGTGTAAATCAATATTAGGGTGGTTATTAATTTACCCAAACAAAATAATTCAAGTTTACAGATCTATATGACTATTTTCTATAATTACAAGTTAATAACAGAAAATCAACTAAATTGTGAAATAGAATATTAATTAAAATCAATTATATTAGCACATGTCACATATATAAATCTAATCACATATGGATTTAAATGAAATTGGGGCTTTAGTGGTGCCATTATCAGGATTGTTACTGATAACAATCATCAAATTGATCATATAGTTCTTGGAACACCATTTGACCGGTTTATATACACTCAGTGTAAAAAATAGTGTCTTCTGGTGCTTGTATCGGAAAGTGACGCGAGAAAAAGAAGCACCGTGGTCGAATACGTGGATGAAGAACCACTATCCTGCATCTTCTCAGTCGATTTCTTCCAGATCTGCTAAGAAGAAAGATGAAATCTTGTTTTGGATGAAAGAGAGAAAGGAATGCAAGATAATTTAAGACATGGAGAAGACGCGTGACCCTTATTCAAGAGATCTTCTTCGCAAGGCTGCAGTCTATAGCCATCCATGCATCGTTCTCTCTCTACGTTTGGCTCTCCGTTTGGCTCTCCGTTTAAGAGTACAACTGAATATAAGAGATTGGAATTCTAAATTTGAATTAAGACATCTACCACCATTTAAGAGTTTCAGCATGTAAGGGTTTTGCATCCATGAATGGCTTGTAATTACGCAAAGACACATGTAAAACTCTTAATTTTAAGAGTTTTATTGAAATTACTATCTTGCCCTTCCTATATATATATGTGTGTATATATATATATATGGTTAGTTCATTACAGATCTCCAAAAAACTTAAGAACTTTGAGAACTCTTAACAATCAATAGTTTTTTTGAAATATTTTTATATATTAATATTGTTAGAGAGTAGTTGATCATATTTTTAAAACAATTTTTTGATTACATATGTAAATCACAAGTTTACACATGTGCAAAATTCATGTAATAACAAATTTACATACGTGTAAAAAAAACATAGATGTGTGTAAAAACTAATTTTCATAATTGTAATCGTAAATATAGATATAAAAAGTGATAAAACTATAATCAAATAACATTAGCATACAAATTTTTTTTATAAAAAACGTTAGTTATTAAGAGTTTCTTCAAGTTCTTAAATAATTTAAGAGTTTGGTAATGATACTCATCATATATGTATTATTAGGCGTGTGCATGGGTCGGATTGGGGAGACTTTGAGCTAAACCCATAACCATAATCGATATGTCGGTTAATGAATAACCATAACCATAACCGACACGTTATAGCAGTTATGGTTAATCGGTTTGTAGGTTATAGTGAGTTATGGTTAATCGGTTTTGTAGGTTATAGTGAGTCGGTTGTAACATCCTACTTTTGTTAATAATAAATAAAGGATATTATGTTAACTTAATTATATGTTAGTGTTTAGATTATGTTGGGTTTGTGCTTGGGAATGGTTAGGAAGGGGTTACGGGCCCTAGGGCCCATGGACCCTCCCTATATAAACCCTAAATTTCCTCAAACACTCCTCATTCTTTCCATTTCATTTCCTTCCTACACACACACACACACACACACACACACTCAAAACACACACAACCTCTCATCTCCCATTCTTCTAAAAACCCAAGAGAATCAAGAAGATTCGTGACCTAACATCTTCAAGCAACAAGAAACACTTCTAAGATCCACCATTTGGTCCAGACCCAAACCGAACCCGAAACCGTGAAGTATGTTTCGGTCAAAAGGTTAAGTTTTTAAGGTCGGATTCGACACACAAACTGATATAACGATAGATCGGGCAATAGGATGCAATAAAAATGTAAACTTGGTAGGCCGTAACCCACCGGGTGCGGTATAGGAAAAAAAGGTAATGTTCGGACTTTGTAACGGGTAGACAAAGTTGATACGACCCAAGACCCAAAAAAGAGTGAAATCGGGTCATAAGGAGGGTCACAGAGGAAAACGGCTAGAAAATGGTAAAAAAAATGAAGAACATGATATTTTGATCCAGGTACGAAATTGCATCACATGGCTTTCATTTAAAGAATGTGACGCGAATTGTTTTCTCATGAGATGCGATTCGTTTGCTCGTGCGATGCGAATTGTTTTCTCAAGCGATGAGATTCGGTTGCTCATGCGATGTGAATTGTTTTCTCATGCGATGCGATTCATTTTCTCGTGCGATGCGAATTGTTTTCTCATGAGATGCAATTCGTTTACTCATGTGATGCGAATTGTAATCTCATGAGATGCGATCGTTTGATCATGCGAAGTGAATTGTTTTCTCATGCAATGCGAATCATTTTGCCCATGAGATTGCTTTTACACGCGATCCAAATTGTTGTAAAACGTAACCCAATTCATTTTTTGATGCATTTTAATAAAGGCCTATTAACGAAAATAATAGTTTTCCAAGCTGACCTGGTAGCTCAACCCCAGCCAGGGGCACTGCCCCTTGGACCCTCCTATGGGCTGCCCAGGGGCGCTTCCCCCCGGACCCCTGTCCATTAGGGATATCGCTTAATTAGAAATATGAGTTGGTTAGAAATAGTTAATTGATGCTTGTAGTTATTACACAGTTAGCCGAGCTCAGTTAAGAAAGGTAATTACGATAAACTCGAAGAGGAATCGTTTTTAGGTGAGATTCTAGGCCCATTTCTATGTTATGTTTTTGGGGCTGTGTGCATACTCCAATGTGATTAGTTAATACACTTACCTTAAGTGGTAGCTGTATGCCATATGAATGTTTATATTTGATACTTGTTTGGTAAAGAAAGAGTTAAAAGGTATGTATGCAAACGTATACGACAATATATATATATATATATATATATATATATATATATATATATATATATATATATATATATATATATATATATATATATATATATATATATATATATACAATATGTAGGGCATGTATGGTTGTTTGGCAAGTATGCATGATTAGTATGGTTGTACGGTTGAATGGTTAAAGGGTAGCAGACCCTCATAATATCTGCGAAGAGTAAAAGGGTTGCAGACCATAATAATATCTGCAAAGAATAAAGGATTGCAGTCCCTAATAATATCTGCGAAGAGTAAAGGGTTGCAGACCCTAATAATATCTGTGAAGAGTAAAGGGTTGCAGACCCTAATAATATCTGTAAAGGCTATAAGGAGAAAGGCTCTTTAAAACGTAGAACGAATATGTATGTATAAAGTAATGAAGGTAAGTTAAAGTACGAATGTATGGAAGTATGAAAGTAAGAACGAATGTAATATTTACATGTGTAAGAATGTGATTGTAATGTATGTTACCTGCTTAACTAGAATTCACTCAGCATAGCTGACTTTTAGTATGCACGTAGGTAATTAGGTTAAAGGAGCTAGCTTGAGGATGGCACAAGGTAGGGACTAGAAGACTTGCATCTCGAGAAGAAAGATTATGAAATTTATGTTATATTTAAGACAAGTCAACTTTTGTTAAGACAATATTTGTTGTTTTGTAATATTTTGGTTGATGCTATATGATTCTGCGAAAAGTTTTAATTAACTCTGATTTTAGAACTGTGTTTATGAGTAAATCCAGCGCCAAAAGTAAGGCACCGGGAATGGGGCCTTACATCGTTATGGGTCGGTTAACTATAACCCAATCGTTTGGGGATGAAGCTATGTTTTGGTGGAAAACGGTAGAGCAAAGAAAGACCGCGGCTGAGATTAATGCCTTTAAATGGAGGACCTAAAGGAAATGGTTATGAAGATGTTCTATTCGGATGCTGAAGTTGAGAGGGCAGATATGAGATTCATAAACTTGAAGGCGGGAAAGATGACGCACCGCGAGTACACCACTGAGTTCAATCGCATGTCCAGACTTGTCCCTAACATGGTATTCACTGAGGCGAAGAGGATCAAGTGCTAATTAAGGGGACTACCAAAAAATGTCCACACCTTAGTCCGGGCTAGTAAACCTGCTAGTTTTGATTATGCTGTCGAAGTAGAAATGGTTTATGATGACCTGATGTGGATGATGTGGTGGTGGTGGAAGATAAGAAAGAAAGAAAGTGGGTTGCTCCTGCTAAGCAACCGGGTACCCAGTTGTGGAATTCAAGAGATAAGAAGCAGAAGATGTGGGAGAATAAGCCATGCAAAACATGTGAGAAGATGCAAGGTGGTGAGTGCAAGTGGGGAGCTGGTTCTGATGTGTGCCACAAATGTGGGAAAGCTAATGGAAGGGAGTGCAAATTTGGGTCGAATGCTTGTTACAAGTGTGGTAAGGTGGGGCATTACACCAATGAGTGTGGTGCAAAACCAGCGTGTTTCTGGTGTGACAAGACTGGCCACATGGCGAGAGAATGTACTGAAGTTGGGGGAAGCGAAAGAAAGATGCTGAAAAGTCTAGTCCAAAGACCAAAGCCTACATGCTTACCCAAGAACAAGCCAAGCAGATCCCTGATATTGTGACAGGTACGTTCCTAGTAAACCATGTTTCCGCTTCAGTATTGTTTGATTCATGTACGACTAGGAGTTTTGTAGCTACCTCGTTTTGTAAGATAGCTAAGATGATTTGTTGTCATGTGCCTGAAACTTTTATGGTAGAGACCGCTAGTGAGACCTAAGTTAAAATTATGAGCATGGTTAAGATTTGTAAGATAGAGTTAGAAGGACATGAATTCCTTGCTACCCTGTACGTGATGACCTTAGGAGGATTCGATGTAGTAATAGGCATGGACTGGCTGTTTGAATTCGAAGCTCATATAGTGTGTAAGAGTAGATTGATAAGACTAAAGTCTTCGATTGGCGGTATATTAACGATATATGGTGATAAAGAAAGTTCAGGGCTTAACGTCATTTCGATGATAAAAGCCGAAGGTTTGTTAAGGCGAAGGTCGAGTGCCTACCTGGCGTATGTTGTCAAAGCTATGGCTGAGAAGAAGGAAACGAAATATGTTCCTGTAGTGTGTGACTACCCAGAAGTGTTCCCCGAGGACCTTCCGTGATTGCCACTGGAACACGAGGTAGAATTATAAATAGAGTTAATACCCGGAGCACAGCCTGTCGCGAAAGCACCTTATCATCTGGCGCCGTCCGAGATGAAATAATTGATGTCCTAACTGCAAGAACTCCTCGACAATGGTTTTATAAGGCCTAGTGTTTCCCGAGGGGCACGCCGGTGTTATTCGTTAAGAAGAAAGACAGAAGCATGAGAATGTGCATCGACTATCGGGAGTTGAATAAGCTTATGGTGAAGAATGGATATCTGGTGCCACGGATTAATGATTTGTTTGATTAGTTGCAAGGTGCTAGTTGGTTCTCACGAATAGACCTCAGATCGGGTTACCATCAGCTGAAAGTAAAAGAGGCTAACATCCCTAAGACAGCGTTTCGGATGCGGTACGGACACTACGAGTTCCTCGTGATGTCGTTTGATCTAACGAATGTTCCCGCAGCATTTATGCATATGATGAATCAGGTATGTCGGCCGATGTTACATAAGTCAGTTATCGTTTTCGTTGACGATATATTGATTTATCGAAGAGAGAGTCTGACATGCCGAGCATCTGAGAGAGGTATTAGAAGTTTTGAAGAGGGAGAAACTGTATGCTAAGTTATCAAAGTGTGTGTTTTGGCTGTGAGAAGTACAGTTTCTAGGGTCATAATCAATCCTGAGGGGATTACTGTGGACCAGCTAAGATGGAAGGGATAAAGAATTGGAAGACTCCGTGAAACCCAACTGAGATACTCAGTTTCCGAGGGTTGGCTGGCTATTATAGGATATTCATTCCGGGCTTCTCCAAGATAGCCGCACCATTGACTGGCATGACCCGAAAGACTGTAGTATTTAATTGGGATAAGTATCAAGAAGAAGCATTGGAAGAATTGAAGAAAAGACTCACGCAAGCTCCAATCCTTGATTTACCTGATGGTGAGGAGGATTTGGTAGTCTGTACTGATGCTTCGCATCAAGGGTTAGGTTATGTGTTGATCCAATGAGGGAAGGTCATAGCCAATGCATCTAGACAGTTGAAAGTTCACGAAAGCACATACCCAACAAACGACTTAGAGTTAGTAGCTGTGGTGCATGCTCTCAATATTTGGAGGCACTGTTTGTACGGTACTAAGTGTACCATTTATACAGATCATAAGAGTTTGAAGTACTTCTTCGAGCAGAAAAAGTTGAATATGAGGTAGAGAAGGTGGTTAGAGCTGATAAAGGATTATGACTGCGACATCAAGTATTATCCCAGAAAGGCTAATGTAGTAGTTGACGACTTAAGCCGGAAGAACGCAGAAGTTATCGCGATGGTCAAGTCTTATAAGTTGATCGTCAATTCAAATTTCTTTAAAGAAATCAGCAAGGTACAATCAGAGGTGCTGGTAGATGAAGGGTTAATGAAGAAGGAAAGGATCTTTGGGCAACATAACGAGTTGGCAAATAACACCCATGGTGTAAAGACCAGATTTTATCGAATGTGGATTCCTCGAGATGGGAATCTTAGAGGTCGAGTCCTAGACGAGGCACATAAGTCTTGATACATGATTCATCCAGGATCCATCAAGATGTATCAAGACTTGAAGAAAGACTATTGGTGGCCGCGATTCGTTTTCTCGTGCGATGCGAATTGTTTTCTCATGCAATGCGATTCGTTTACTAGTGCGATGCGAATTGTAATCTCATGCGATGCAATTCGTTTTATCATGCGAAGTGAATTGTTTTCTCATGCGATGCAATTCGTTTACTCGTGCAATGCAAATTGTAATCTCATGCGAATCGTTTTGCCTATGCGATTGGTTTTACATGCGATCCAAATTGTTTAAAAAACGTAACCCGATTCATTTTTCTGATGCATTTTAATAAATGCCTATTAACGAAAATAAAGTTTTTCCAAGCTGACCCGGCAGCTCAACCCCAGCCAGGGGCACTGCCCCTTGGACCCTGCTAGGGGCAGCCCCTAGACCGCGCTAGCAGGGGTGATGCCCCCGGAACCCTCGTCCATTAGGGACATCACTTACTTAGAAATATGAGTTGGTTAGAAGTAGTTAATTGATGCTTTTAATTATTACACCGCTAGCCGAGTTCAGTTAAGGAAGGGAATTATGATAAACTTGGAGAGGAATCTTCTTCAGGTGAGTTTCTAGCCCCATTTCTATGTTGTGTTTTTGGGGTTGTGTGCGTACTCCAATGTGATTAGTTAATACACTTACCTTAAGTGGTAAGTGTATGCCATATGAATGTTTATATTTGATACATGTTTGGTACAAAAAGAGTTAAAGGTATGTATGAAAACGTATACGAGAATATATATATATATATATATATATATATATAATGGTTAAAGGGTAGCAGACCCTCATAGTATCTGTGAAGAGTAAAAGGGTTGCAGACCCTAATAATATCTGCGAAGGCTATAGGGCGAAAGGCTCTTTAAAACGTAAAACGAATATGTATGTATAAAGTAATGAAGGTAAGTTAATGTATGAATGTCTGGAAGTATGAAAATTAAGAACGAATGTAATATTTACATGTGTAAGAATGTAATTGTAATGTATGTTACCTGCTTAACTAGAATTCACTCAGCGTAGCGGACTTTTAGTATGCACGCAGGTAAATAGGTTAAAGGAGCTGGCTTGAGGATGGCACATGGTAGGGACTAAAAGATTGGAATCTCGAGAAGAAAGATTATGAAATTTATGTCATGTTTAATATAAGTTAACTTTTGTTAAGACAAGATTTTTTGTTTCGTAATATTTTGGTTGATGCTATATGATTCCGCGAAAAGTTTTAATTAACTCTGATTTAGAAACTGTGTTTATGAGTAAATCCAACACCAAATGTAGGCACCGGGAACGGGGCCCTACATCGTTATGGGTCAGTTAACTATAACCAAAAAAATATAATTGGGTTTACAAGTTTGGTACCAATTATTAAAAAAAAAATTACATGACATGATATACCAAAGTATATAATTGTCACCCCCCGCTAAGAAATTTGCGGAAGCGTAAAATGGTAATGTAAGAGACACCACTGGCATCAACACATTGTTTATAAGAAACATTACTAACTAATTTACAATATATTACATCGTTCAAACTTCATTTACAAACTAGGTGATACAAATCAAAACCAGTCCATTAACCGTTTCAATTCTTACTAGCACACCTGCATCAATTTACACAGCATCGATCACAGTCCAAACACGTAACACATAAGCAATCTACTCCAATTTTCTATGTACCTAAAAAACATGTTAAAGCGGATCAACTATGAATAGTTGGTGAGTTTCATAGGTTTCAACGAAATCAGTTATGCTTACCACAACAATCATAGTTCGTATGTACGCATGTATAAATAAGTATGAGTTTGTATGTTTTTATGTACATATGTATGGTTATATGTACATATGTATGTTTGTACGTTTGTGACGTAGTTATGAAAAATTACCATGAAACCTTGATTGTTTGTTCGGGCAACATGCCTCCATTTCCCAAGTACAATTAATCACTGTGGCCCCCCTTCCGCACACAACAACTCCAAGTAACTATGTCTAGCACTACATAGTGTGTATATATCAATATATAGTCATGTATAATTATTGTAGATTCTGGGAATTCATGCCATAATCAATTTAGTTTGTTCAATTACAGTAGGAGATTGGCATACGTGCCATACTCAACTGAATTTGTTCAGTTATAGTAGGACCTTGGCATACGTGCCATACTCAACTTAGTTTGTTCACTTGTAGTAAATCTAGCATATGTGCCATTCTCAACTTTGTTTGTTTAATTGCAGTAGATCTTGGCATATGTGCAATACTCAACTTAGTTTGTTCAGTTGCAGTAGATCTTGGCATATGTGGCATACTTAACTTAGTTTATAAATTGAAGTAGATTCTTGGCATACAAGCCATACTCAATTTAATTTGTTCAATTGCAGCAGAACCTTGGTGTTTGCACCATACTCAATTGAATTCGTCATATATAGAGTCATGTATATAATCAATAGTACTATCCACATTCTACGGCTCATAATCAAATACTATAAGAATCTTTCGTGTGTCATCACTTAGGTAATTCATATGATAATGCGTTTCCAAATAGGATATATATATATATATATATATATATATATATATATAAACCTGTTTTTCAACCCAAAAGTTCGTAAAACAGTTTAAAAGTGGAGTCATGAAACTCACAGTTTAGTAGGTACTTAGTATGATATCAGCTCGCGGTTCGCTTCACTTGCTATCACTTAGTCCATCTAATCAATATTACAATAATATTAATATTTTAATATTATTATAATCTCCATACTAAAACTAGGCTGTATATCTAGTTTGCGTATAGCTGTCACGCCCAGAACATGTCAATAGGCTTAGATTGTGACATTGTTCAATGTCCAATGTTTAAAACCGAATGGCTCAGTTTCACCGTTTAAACTGCTGGGCTAAGTTGATCTTTAATGCATTTAGAAAACAGGTATGACCACACAAACTCGGATAAACGTGTTGATTGATAAAGCGATTAAATTTATAAAGAAAAATCATAGTTTAGATGTCTGGATTTGCTATAGGGTTCATTTCCATTTATTCAATCTGCTTTGGAGAAAAAACGCGCAC
>NW_027502870.1:0-34441 GCF_021521415.1 Bidens hawaiensis
TAGTCACCAAAATCGCCTTCCTAGAGAGAGAATAGACTTTTTTTTTGCATCTTCAAATTTCAAGTTTTACCCCTTTAAGAAAGCAATATATGTACATATTATTATCATAAACCCTAACTTCCTCTCCCTCTCTCCCTCCTCTTGATCAATGGCAGCCCCCATCCCCCTTTTCTTGACCGATTTTATATACACACACATACAAGATCAATTACAAGTTGCTTGAAGGTCCAAAGTACTAACTAGGTAATCAAACACACTCTCTAACGTATTCTATTAACTTGTTTGCATGATTAAACATGATAATCATAAACCCTAATTGTTAAACATGTTGATTATTGATATGCTAGGGTTGTATGCATGATTGTTAGTTCATAGATTATTAGTTTGTTGAATCTTGGTGAAAACTGATGCTGGACAGATTCTTAATTTCATGTTTAAATGATTGTAACTCGATGTTAATGTTGTGTTTGGTAGTGATTATTGACTCTATGATGTAGTAGGTTGAGTCTAGTTTCTAAAGAGTCCGAGTTTGTAATTTTTGGACGTGTGAAAGTCAGTTTTTATTAATTTACAAATCTGTTGTGCAAGTCTGATTCGGGAAGTCTGTTGGTAGGCTGTTTTGTAATTAGTGTATCTCATAAACGACAAGACCAATTGAGTTGATTCCACTTCTGGAAGTTAATAATTTGAGATAGGAATCTGACCCAATTGGCCTTGCAATAATTTGAGATAGGAATCTAACAAATAACGTTCTGTTGCGCATGATAATGACTGCTGTGTGTTTACTGTGTTGTTTTGACCATTGTGAGAAAACCGTATGTGATAAAAATATAATAAAAATATTTTTAGAAACTTAACTCATGTGTGCTTCTGTGATGATTTTTGGTGATTTTATGGATTTGTTATGATCTATCAAATAGAGTAAGTTTGTCAGGATAAAATCTGTCTCGATAAATTAGCTGCTCAATTATTTGAGTTAACATGAAAAGTGAATTGTTGATCGATGTTTGCTATGTGTTTGACTTCTTTGCCCTTGTGGGAGATAGTTTGATAGTAATGTACAATGGTAGCACTTAACACTTAATACTTGTTCACACATGTAACTACTCACCAATGTGTTTGTCTAGTCGCACTTGTTTCACAAAGTAACACGAACGCATCTCATGCATAAGTTTTATGTGTCGAGTCTAGGGACTCACTCGTAGTTCAAATACTTAGAAATCTCGTTTTGTTTTTACAGCACCAGTGAGGATTTCTGTGACACGCGCTTTTCTCAGATCTTTTTGTTAACTTTGCGAACAGTGAGTTTCACGGCCCCTTTTACTCTATAACGCTTTTATTAGGGGAGATAACATACTCCAATGCTTTAGATTTTGTTAGTCTATATATATCACTTGTAAGGCTAAGTGGCAAACAAACCAACGAAGTCCTTCTGAACATCAACCGGTTAATATTGGATAATAGCGTTGAGTAGTACTACTGGGTTTGACAAACCCCACCCGACTCTAAACTCGACTGTAGGTCGAGTGGGTGTAATTTTAGCTAACACATTTCCATGGTCGTTGTTGACATGGTGGCAAGGAAATCATATAAACAGTCAGCTTCGGTGTCGAACACTTAGTAATACATGCTTGATAGGTTAGCTACCTATTGATATATAATTGACTTAACACTATCTGGTAACGCTAAAACGCAATGTTTAATTTATGTAAACCTATGAACTCACCAACCCTGTGTTGACACTTTTAGTATGTTTATCTCAGGTAGCCGAGGCGGGCGAGCGGTATAGGACATGCATCCACTAAACATTTATGCTTTGAACTTCTTTTAAGTTTTATCATGAAAACTGGGTTTTTAAGTCGCCCTGTGTGGCGCAACCATTTGCTTTACAATTTACGCTTCCGTATTTTACTTAAGACTTGAGGTCTTGGTTGTTTTTAAAACTTTAGTTATGGTGTTTGATATAACTAATGATTCAGATCCTGTAAGTTCACACCCTCTGACGGTAAAACTCCGTAAGTGGATTTTGAGGGTGTGACAATAATTGGTTTTCGATCATGGAGTTTACAACAGCGTTGGAGCCTTCGAAATTTCTAAAGTCAATTTCAGCCCTTTCAAATTTATTTGTTAAATTGATAATCTCTAACTTAGAGGCTTCCAGTTCAGCAGTTAACTCATCAATTTTCTGTTTAGCATCCAGGTTGTGACAACATTTTATGTTAAAATCATATTGAAGTTTAGAAAAATCCTTTTTCTGTGCCTCAGTTTTATCTTTGAAAGCTTTGTCATTCTTCTTAAGAATAGACTTTTTAAAATTTATTCCTTCCATTTCTCTAAGCAAGTTACTATTATGGGATTTGTATAAATCTACTTTACTAATACATGCTTGAGAACATAACTGGGAACTTACCTCGGATGAGCCGGAAGAAGTGAAGGCCAAGAAAGCAAATTGAAGTTCTTTTACTTGTTCCTCAGCAACATTCTCTTCTTCAGGGACTACAATTCGAGAAATGCTTGCAGTCTGATTATTGTTGCTGAGAGCTTCCATCTGATCATTCCAAGAGAATTATTGACTTACTAAACCTCTCTCACCTTTACCTGCACTTGTAGCATTTTCTTCTCATGCATTTCCCACTGGAACCATTGCCCTTTCTCTGTTTTCTTCCTTAGCTGGGTTTGTGCATTCACGTGTAAAAAGATCTGGCTCGTGACAGTTGTAGCCCATCATAGTATCTTTGTTAAATCCCACCTTCTGATTTGCTGTCACATTCCAGTTGTTTCTGCCTGTTCTCTGAGTAAATTTCTTTGCTCGAAACATAGCCAAGGCGATTTGCCAAGAGATGTCCATTTCCTCTACAACATCAGGATAAATTTGATCTAGCTCAGAAGCTACAACTGGTTGAACCAGATCTCCAGCTAGAAAGGCGTTGTAGCAATTCATGAACCTTTCCATTAAGGCAAAGTTTTCTTGTGTCTCCTTTGGAATGTAAGGAATTTGATTGGTGACTGTTTTGAAGAGGTAGCAGATGACTGGGGCTTAACAGCAGAAGAAGATGGTCGAGCAGGTGTAGGAAAGAACACAGGAGTTGGTTATGGTGGAACCTGTGAGAATTGAACCTGGGCAGACTTAAACATAAAGAATTATTCTGAGGTTGATAATGCGGAGTGTATTACCCTTGACAAGACTTAAACATTGAGAAGTTGTCTTGCGAGATGAGTGCATTGTTAGAAGCAACAGATCTCATCTCAGTCACAAGAGATATAAATATCTGTAGCTGTGTTTCTAAAGATTCTCCCAGAACGTGATTAAACATATTGAACTCCTGTCGCAAAAGTTCTTGACGGCTTCTCCTCATGTCATCATTACCCTCATACACTTCAATCAGGGATTCCCACAATGCCTTAGCACACTGTAATTCTCTAAATCCCAACGCAATTTCGGGTGAAAGTGCCATGGTTAATGTAGCAAGCGCCTTGTCATCCTTTTCAACCTTTTCAAACTCTGAATCATCATACAATTCAACAGGCTTCACAACAACTTCTTTAGAGTTTTCACTTTAATACGTGATAGCTTGAGGGCCTCGGAGAATAATTCTCCGAATCGAGGCATCTTTCATTTTTACATACTATTCAAACCTAAACTTCCACTCATTAAAGCTTCATGAGACATCAGACGAGAACACATGTAGTATTTCACATTATAGATGGAGTTTGGTTCTTGATGTAGTGCAACATTTGTTGAGCTATTGGTTATTTGGTCCATTTTGAATAAGTAATTAATAATCTGGTCCAGTAATTAAGTCCAAATAATATATTAGTTATCCTAAAGCCCAACAAGATCAGGCCCATATTTATAATTCAAGCCGAAAACTATCGTTGGCCGAGAACCAAGAAAGTCAACCAAAAACTCTTTTAGTTGACCGAGAACAGCCAAAAGTCAACAAAAAACACTAAACTATGACCGAGAACTGTCCAAAACCACCGAGAACTATCCAAAATCACCGAAAACTATCCAAAACAACTGAGAACACCTAAATTCTGCCGAGAACACACAAGTTTCACCGAAAACGACCAGATTGTGGCCGAAAACTATGAAATCTCGCCGAGAACATCCAAGAATCCCAAAGAAGCTTTAACCAGGTAACTTAGGTAATATAATGAATACCTAAATCTCTGGGATTTGAATTTAAAGCCTAAATCCAATCAAATCCTTCCTCAAATTATTTCAGCAACCCCGAATAACATGAAGAACAATTGTTCTTCAATTTCCAGAAATCTTCAAACACACTACCGAGCCTAGAATAGGTAAATAGGCTCTGACACCAATTGTAAGTCCTTTAGACAGATCTTTGTTAGTGCACGGTTTTGTCGTCTTGAGTCTCTGTAATAGTAGTCTGTAATTTATTATTATTTTAATGTAAAAAGGCATTTACGTAATTATGATCCATTCGTGAGTTATGGCTCATTCGTTAAGAATGTTTAACGAATGAGGCCATTAGTTGTTATTTATAGTTCATTCGTTAATGATGTTTAACGAATGGACCTTAATCGTTTTAGGTAAATGTCCATTCGTTAAGGATGTTTAACGAATGGACCTTAGTCGCTAAGATTTATATCCATTCGTCACGGAATGTTGACGAATGGGGTATAGCGAATGAGTCATTCGCTATACCATATTGATAACGTATGTAAAGAAAACGAATGAAGGCCATTCGTTACAGGATGTGTAACGAATGACAACTCGTCTTCTATATAAGGCTGTTCTGCCATACTTAATTCAAGTGTTCTTAACGTATGTTGTTACTCTGCCTATTTGTCCCCTCTACACTTCAATTAACATTTTCCATCAATACTAATCACATAATTTGATCCTTGATCTAATAAATATGACAAATTCATATTGATTGAAGCTCTAATCTGTGTTTAAAAAGTGGTATCAGAGCTAATACAATGTTAGATTACGTTGGTATGAAGGTATTTGATATGAATTATTCAATTAATCGTTGCTTTTTGGTTAATTAAGATCCAATACTCTAGTTTGTCAATTTTCATCAAATTAGTAGATGGTTCTGATTACTTGATGTTGGATTGAGTGTGTTTGATTCGAAATTAATCATGTAAAGGTCACTGAGACTAAAATTGGAAGTCTGATTGTGTTTTGGTATAGATTAGTGGTAATTTGGTTTTTGTACGGAACAAAGGATTTGGATTGGTAATTTAACGATTTCAGACTAAGATTGAATTGGTTTTGGATTTTTGAAATGGTTTTGTTGCAAAGTTGATCAAGTTATCCGTAAGTTTAATTTGTACGAATCATAGTTTAGATCTAGAAAATTTCCAGATTCTGGAAATAACTTTGAAGATTTCAAGATTCAAAGACATTCGTTATGTCTTAAATCCTTCATTCGTTATCTTACTGATAGCCATCCGCTATCGAATCCTAACTAATTCGTGACACGTGTTAAGTTTTTTCAACAGATTAACAAACTCATTCGTCACTGTAGCTAATTCGTTATTAGCAAATTGTCATTCGTTCTCAACCATTGTTTAATCATTTGTCACCATTCGTTACTCATTCTTCTACTCATTCGTCAACTATTCGTTCACTCATTCGTTATCCATACGCTACTTCATTCGTGTACTCATTCGTCAGCCATACGTTACTTCATCCATCCACTACTTCATTCGTTAACTCATTCGTTAAGCTATTCGTGTTTGTCATTCGTCACCGATTACTTGCCATTCATTAAGCTACTGTTCTTCATTCGTTATCAACCATCTTCACTCACATTCTCATTCGCTATAGAATTTTCATTTTAAACCCTTACGTTTGAATTTGTTAAAGTTTGAACTTTTATTTTCTTAAAATGGCTGGTTATTATGCTTTGGCTTCTCAAAATGTATTAATGCAACAAATGTTACTTCTTGATGTGGAAATAGGATCTCATTCGAAATGTTCGCGTCTAATGAAATTCATTGATTTTGCCAAATGGGAACCACGTTTCCGAGCACATCTTGGGTCTGTGCATCCTGACTGTTCTCAATGTCTTGATGATCTATATACATTTCCTATAATTGGAAGTGAAAATACGAGTTTTACCCCAAAAGGTTTTTCTCAATTCTCAAAATAGGAATTAAAAGCTTTAGAGATTGAGACTAAGTCATATTCTACTTAGACTATGGAATTACCCCGATAATATCTTCATCAAGTAGGGAGTATTAAGAATTTAAGATATGTGCATCATTGTTTCAACACATCAAGAAGAGAAGTATGGGAAATACGGAAGAAAAAAAGAAAGTGATGTTAAAGTTTCAATTTAGAATCTTTAATTTATTAAAAAGTGAGACCGTTGAAGAGATGCTCACTCGGTTTAATTATTTGATTGCTGAGATGAACAAGTGAATCTGATAAAATTGATACAGCAGAGAATGCTTTACATGGTTCATATTCAACATTTCTCATGGTGTTGAAAGAAAACAATTATTTCAAGAATGAAGATCTAACAGCCATGGAATTCATGCAAAAAGTTGAAGATTGAGAATATGATTTGAAATGTCAGAAATCTTCAACGAAGACTCAAGTCCCAACTCTATATAGAGGTTGGCTGCCTTTGAGTAGTTCTGCAACTCCAATTACTGCATTTCTTTGTCAAAGTGCATAAGAGGGATCATCTGACTATAGTGATCCTAATGTATGTTTCATGGCTTATGGGTTCAATGACAATTCTGGGGTATCAACTACTATTTATAGTTTCACTACACCACCAAATGTCAACACGAAGGAAGCTGAACATAAGTTTGTTTTTCTTTGTGTGTTAATGACATCATATGAAAACTTGGTAGGGAGTAAGATTGCTACAAGTGAGTTCACTGATGAAGACTATGATCAAATTGATCCAGGTGATCTAGAACTAATGGATCTCAAATGGAATATGGCCATGAATTTTTAGAAAGGTGAAGAAGTTTATGCAACGAACTGGTAAATACTTACCATCTTTGAATAAACGAGTTGGTTTTGACAAAATTGAAGGTCAAATGTTACAATTGTCAAGAATTTGGTCATTTTTCCAAAGAATGTGATAAGACAAAAAAAGGAGTATAATGGACCTCAGAATCAAGACAGAATTTCTGGAAAGAAAGTTAATGATTCTCTTAAAAAGTCTTCCTGTGGTAATTCTTCTAAAGCTTAAGGATCACAAGCTCTTCTCTCTGCTGAAGAAACTGACTGGACTCAAAGATTGTTGTGTAAAGATAGTCAAGCAAATCTTGCATTGTTCGAGTAGACTGAAAGATTTCAAGATGCTAGTGGGAACGAATTGTCCTTTGACAACGAGACAGAGTCGGATTTTGATGATTCTTGTCATATGCTACCAACTTCTTTTGCATGCATGGCTAAGATTGACGAGGTTAGTCCTTCTTCTGTTAAATTATCTGAAAGTATGTCATGTTCTGAATGTGAATCTGTTAAGTCTAGAATTGATTCACTTAAAGATCATAATGATTCACTAATGAAAGAAATTGATTCAATCAAGGATACATATAGACAATCACTAGACTCACAAATGAAATCTAGGGAGAAAATTGAAGCTTTGTCTTTAAGTAACCATGATTTGAAAGCAGAATTGTCAATGAAAATAACCATCAATGATCAACAATTTCAACAGATTCTTAAACAGAGAATTAAGATAACTGAACTTGAAAATGAGTTTCTTAATTTGAAAAGTAAATTAAACAAGTTTCGAAATTCTTCCTTTTTGTCAAATGAAATTATCGATGTGTCTGGTTAATAAAAGGGTTCAAAGAATGGTTTGGGTTTTGTTGAAATTCCATTACCTTTTCATTATGATTATATTCCAAATCCTTTTGCAGGAAAGGAAGAAATAGTTATTGAACTAGCATTGTTGAGGAAAAACCTAAATTGGTTAAAAATGACAATATTGATGTTCAATCTTCAACACAAAAACCTCACATTCAAAGTAACAAGGTCTTTGTTAATAATGTTGACATGGTAATCATTGAGGATGTAATTGAACCTGAAGTTGTGCACAAAAACTAGAACATTCCACGTTCGGATCACATTTTATGTGAACCTCATGAATTTGAGGAGGCTTTGTATGGTTCAAATGCATCTAAAGTGAAAAAGGAAAAATATGTAAGGTTTAAGGCTAATAAATAAGAAAAACCAAAGATTTCTGATGAGGATTTGATGCAAGAAAGATGCACACGGACTTTCAGAAAGCTGATCTGTTTACCAAAGTCTTTGACAAAACACGTTTTAATTTTTTGCTTGGTTTAAACAGATTGAAAACTCTTGCTAATATCCTTAAGTTAGGAGAATTATCTTATTTTTATTTTGATTATTTTAGTTTGCTTATTTTATGATTTTGGGTTTTGGGAGAGAAAATGGAAAATATACAAAAATATTGTGATTTTTGTTTGTTCAGAGAAAATCCAAAAGCATTAAAAATTTTAACAATTATTGTGATTTCTGGATGTATAGAGAAAAACCAAAAACATTCAAATATTTAAAAAATGTCAAAAATATTTTTGAAGTTTCTCGCTTAAAAATATGTCAGTTACTCAGATTTAAATGAAATATACTTGTATATGTTGGTCCTGTTATTTACTTGTAGATATTCAAGATAGCCATTTACCTAAAAATGGAAAGTATTTGGGGCGATTGTTGTGCGTTTTTATTTAATTCTCTCGCTGATAATTATATCATTTATTTAAGTTTGTGGAACGTGTTTGCATGTTTGGTCATGTTATCTACTTGTAGATTTATAGGATAGCCATTTATCTATAAACTAAAAGTGACTAGGGCGACTGAATTTAAATGCTTAATAAGAAGTTTTGAAGCAAAAAAAGAAAATGATAGTACATTGATCACCTGTTCCCATATCCAGAAAGAAATAAGTTTAATTGCATTGGTTCATTGATAGGTACTAAACAAGCTTTGAAGGTAAAGTATTTGATATAAATATAAGGAAATGCCAAATTGAAAAATGTGTTAGTGTTTTCCAAAAATCTCGCTAATGATGGCAGAAATGTAATAGCCTGTCATACTCAAGCCTTATGTTTGTTTGATCACCGAAAACAAAAATTCAAAATAAAATGCATCAGGTTTCCGGACACTGTGAGTCTTTATGCGTCTTAATCATCTGTGTATTCATAAACATGAATATTTCAAAAGCTTTTAGAGCAAACCCAAAGTCATTAAACTTGATCACTACCGTACATCATACAATCTAATTACTGACTAGATCAAAGTCCGTTCTTAGTCATACATTGTTCCTCCCTTGCGCGTATCTCAATACCGGTAAGAAACGGACCCCGGGGGATACAATGTATGTAAGCCTATAGATGAAATCGTGCATACTCATTCACAGTAAAGGAATCTTGGTGTATCGCCTGATAATGTGTATCTATAAAAGGTATAATTTTGATCAGCAACATTATGGTTTAAGTCAAGTACGGGTGACACGGTAAAAGTCAAACTAAGCCTGAACCGAGATTAGAGAATGATTGTTTCTGATATTCTGTGCCTTAATTGAAAATAAAAGCATATCACAAAAATACTCGAAGGTTTGTTATAATATATACGTGGATAGCAATATCAATGATCGACTTAACACCAGTCATAATAGCGCTGAAATATAAAACTTCGATGGAAGGGCAATTTGGTCAATATGATTCTCTGCTTAACTCACAAAAATATATACTACTTTCGTAGAATAGTTTGGTATTTGCTTTTGTTTTATTGTCTTTTATTTTGAAAATATTCAAAATCCAAAAATATTGTGTTTTCTATTTTTGTTTTCCGCTTTATTTTCGATTTACGAGCTAAAAGGGTAAATATTTGAAAAGAAAATACAAAAAAGATTTTCCGAATTTTATTTAATTCTTTTACTTAATTCATTTAAATTATTTGTTTTTAAGTTAATGTGTTTTGAACGCAATGCACGTTAAGGTATTGCATCTTACTCCGACTGGTAAGATTTTTAAGGTAAAGTTCATCGAGACACGGGTTTTGATGCCTTATTTAGTACTTGAATTATGAAAATGGTTTTATTTTAAATTGATTAATTTAATGGTTGTTCGTTATGAGAAGTCATAACCAGTAGAGTCCATTCGCTATCTATATGGATAACGAATGAGGGTCAATTTTTTTTAATTTGGATAACAAATCATTCCATTCGTTATCATCATTCGTTTCCGCTACACTCATAATGAATGACCCCTTTCGTCAAAAGTAATGATAACGGATGAAGAACGAATCTATGTTGATTCGTTATGGATTCAAGTTATTCTTCATTCGTTAACGGGGTTAACAAATGAACCAACGAATAAGACCATTTGTAAAATTCAAATTAACAAATGAGTCCATTCATTGTCTGGGAATGTGTGCAAGATCTGTCACTTATAATGAACAAGGGTTGAACGAATAGGCTCATTCGTTCACCTCGTATATTACACGCACAGAACAGACCTCTTGCAAAAATTTCCACAAATTTTCGACCATCCCAAATCGTACTTTCACTGATCCTATAAGAACCCTAAGGGAAAGACGACCTAAAGGCAATAAGTTTCGTCAATTTTCATCGGTGTTTGATAGGTTAATTAGTCATATTATTAATCGGGTTTCAGATATGAACATAAACCAAGTTCTAATGATTTTTACACTATATGCTTGTCTGGGATTGTGTATCGATGATGTTTCGAGGTCATTCAAACTCAAATTACGTTGATTTATCGTTATACATGCTTTAATTGGATTTTCAATTGCATGTTGACCGTCATTGTTCGTATTGAATTTTGACTTTGACAATTAGGGGTCAAAGTTGAAAAATATTGATGCCATTCGTTATAGATTACGAATAGACAACCAATTTGTTTCCCATTCGTGACTGAAAGTTAACGAATCAATCAATTTGTGTGAATTGTTAACGAATCAGTCCATTCGTATGAGTTGATAATGAATCACCATTCACTTGGTCTTATTCATAGCCACTCATTCGTTACGGTAACATGACCATAACTAATCGTGCAACTCGTTATAACAAATGACATCATTCGTCGTAACGAATGAACTAGCACATGATGAATAACGAATGACAAGTATAAATTATTTTCAAAATTAAACTTCTAATTTTTAAATAATTTTCTTTTTTATTAAGTCTCGAGTTTATGTATTTTCAGAAATGGATAATGAAATAGTACAAGATATTCTAGTTGCTGGTCCACAGCAAGTAGAGTAGAAACAAGATCCTTATATTCCTCTTCTGACGTTTGGAAAAAAGCACAACATCTGTGATTTTGTACTAAAATAAATTTGCTGATCATGACTTATTCGGAGATATTATAGCATTCTTACGATGATCTAGGATACACTATGCCATTACTACTGATGTACCGGTCCACTTCAGTGTTATTCGTCCTTTCTAGAATTTGACACGTTACATAGAGTCCGAGAACAATATTGTTGTTGAGGTCAACAAGCGATCGTTATATCTCCAGGGGTTATCAAACAGGTGCTTCGATTTGTGGATAAACATGGAAAATCCATGTGAGTTTGACAAGACATTGATACATGGGTTGTTTCGGCGTATATTTTATTCAGGAGCCCTTGATTGTTCCCAGTACAACAAGGCATACTTGTGCGTTCCGTACAAGTACTTATTACATGTTCTTATACATTGCCTTGGGGGACGCAATGGTGGATTTGACGAGTGCTGGATTATGCTGAAATCCGCATTCGTAGCTCTTATTTTTAACAACCCGTTCAATTTCTCAGAGCTTATTTTTTATCATCTCAAGGAGACTGATTGATCAAGAATCATCGCAGTAAATTCTTTATGTATCTACGTTTTATCCAGCTAATTATTCAAGATTTGATTCCTGACTTGGTGATTGACCGGACGTTGAAGGATGATGTGTGGAAGTTGGAACACATGAATGCTGATACAATGAAGAGGATGAAGACCTAGAGGAGGAAAGAACCAGAGGATCGTCCAAGAACCAAATGTCTGTTGGTCACTTGGCGAATCCAGTTTATGAACGTCCTTCTGATGATTGTTGGATTCACAACTCAGATTCCAAACATGAAGAAGGACCAGGTGGGAACAGTAGTGGAGATGATGGTCACGGTGGCCATGGGTGTGATATACGACGTGTTGATGTTGAAGCAGCAAGTTCGAGGTTGATCAACGAAAACGAAGGGGCAAGGCGATATTGCATGATCGACAACCCAAACGTCTCATTAGGCACGGATCTGGTGTGGAAGTTGGTCCAAAAGTGCTAAGGTCGTTTGTTTCACAAAGTCCGGAGGTTTCGGTTACTACTAGCACTCCGGAACTCACATTGACGACTACGACCACGTCTGATCCAAGGCTTTTCTGAATTCCGCAATCTGTTTTATCTCCAATGCCAAGTCCTGCTGCTGCTTCAACGGTGGTTTCTCCTACACATTTCTATGTTGACTACACAACCTTTGGACGTCTCATTTATGAGAATTAGCCGTCCGCATGGTCCTATGCAGCCCGTACCGGCTACATTTCATGCTTTGCCCCTTACCCATCTGATGGACATGCTTTTGAGTCTATTCATTTATACAACAATAAAATGACGGATTATCTTCAATCTCAGGAACAGATGATGACAAAACAACGTCGTCTGATGGGGTACGTCTCATACTAGAAAGGAAACTAAAGAGCCGCCTGAGATTGTGGCGGCTCAGGGGTGAATATCAAGGAGCAGGAAGATCTTATTCTTTAGTTAATATGCAAGGATGATGATTTAAAGAAGTAAAAGAATGATGACAATGACAAGGATCCTGATGCTCTGGGTGTCGGTGGAAGTGAGCCAAAACAAGCTCACGGCTCATCTTCTAGGGCTGGTACGAGTGGTGGTGGTAGAAGGCAATGTTTAACATGTAGAGACCATCAAAGCCAACACTATATTATTTATGAATTTTGTAAAAGGGGTGGTGATGAGCACTGCCAAATCGGACGAGATTGAAGAAGGAGAATTCGTCGATCATGCCCTACTCATGATCAGATTTCATTATTATTAGGGCTGAACGATGAAGAGTTAGATGTGTTGGAGGCTGAAGAAGATGTGGAGGTCATTAATGATGATGAGATACTGCTTGATGCGAGTATTTCACAAGGGGGGATACTTACTTTATCTATGAAGACGAGGAGATCGAGATGGAAGATGTCACAGCAGAGGAATACACTGATCTATATCATCGTTCAAATGTTGATCATGGTGGTCCCACATTTTTACCAAAGATTATGTTAAAGCTTCTGAAGATCATCTGTTGAAGACTACAAAGAAGAAAGAAAAGATGCCTAAAAGAGAGTCTGATCCATCTGAATCTGACATCTTAGGCTGGTTTAAGAACCGCAGAAAAACAAGCTTGTAAGATTATTGAAGCCTACAGGTACGTGGATAGAGAACAACAACTAGATGTTGTTGCACGAGCCTGAGCTAATTAGAAAACTACATTTAAATCCTTGCAAACATTTAAAGGTGATATTGTTTCTTGGTTGTATGAGTCTGAATAGAAGGTGTGTATATTTAAGTGGGAGAACGGTGTTTAGTATTTAATACATCACTTACATTCTCTCACTGTCGAGGTGGGATGTGCGGACACTCGCCAATCGACCGTTTATTAATCATGGTGGAGATCGATTAGCAGAATGGTTTCATCAACATCTGTTCTTCGAGGTTGTTGAGTCAAAGATTTGATCTGAAAGGATTATAAGGAAGATTGGAATCTTCTCAACCTCCTCTAACATCGCTAAGTATGGAATCCGAGCACACTTGGACTCCCGGGCAAGGTTTACTTACCCTAGCAAGGTATTTTGTCCATCGGGCAAGCTTATCTTCTAGAATTCTTCTTTAGTGTATATCCGAGCAGGGTTCACTATGTCTAGCAAGATTGTTCTTCATAACAAAGCATGGTTCACTTCAGAGTATCCTATTGGTTAACCAAGCTCATGAAGCCAAGTGATTGGAAGATCGGACAAGGTGAAAATCAATAATACAGTGGTCCGAGCTGGCTTGAAGTGAGTAATGAAATATCTCAAGTTACACTGGGCAAGGTTCAACTCAAGCAGGCTATATTGTTACCAAGCACACTTTGCTTTGCTAATAAGCTATTCCCTAACAAGGAGTTGAAAGGATCATTGAAGAACAAGGTTGCTCGTAAGGTCATTCGGGCAAAGTTTGATATGATCAAGAAGATTGAAGTCTGCTAGGTGAGTATTCTCTTTGGAGAATACCCCGGAGAACTGTTCCCGAGCACACTTCAAAGTTACCAGGTCTACTAGGACAAGATGGAACAAAGCTTACTCGGAAAAGACAACTTATGCAAAGTCTACCCAGAAGACCTTTTTTTACACTCAGTATAGCTTTGAATATATAATTTGAATTTGTATCTTTTATTTAGGGTTTCTAGAAGGAATGACAGCTGTCAGGAGGTATCTGGCCTATAAATAAAATATTTTAGTGCATGCCTCCTAACGGATAAGAAGGATTAGCCACTTTTTCTTTGAGCCAATATTTCGGAGTGTGACGGCTGTCCTAGGATCGTACGGATACAACTTTCCCAACAAGAAACCCTAAATTGATTATCATTTGTATGAATATTTATATGAATGGAAATATTTTGAGTGATTCTTATGTGTTAGTTACTTTTCATTAATCCTTTAGCAACTACGCTGTTTTTTTTCTGATTTCGCCTTTACAAACAGTTTTGTTTCGTAAAATAGCAACCGTCATTAACTCTCTCGTCGATACATTTATTGTGTGAGTTATGAATTGATTGTGTGTGTGAGTGATCATATGGGACCTGACAAGTGGTATCAGAGCTGGTTGCTGCTGTTCGGGTTAAAAATTTGTTGCTGATTAAAGATCTGAAGAAGAATAATGACGTAAGCAGAACACTGTTCCATTGAAGAGTGACGTACGGATAGGAAAATTTCACCAAATGGAAGGTATTGTTCGAGGTTGCTGTGTGCTACAACGATGTAGACATGTGGAATTCAATCAACAATGGCCCTCAAGATAATGATGGTGCAAATGCTATTGTTGCTGTACGTGAAAGGGTGAGGAATGTGTACGGCAGGGCCTTAGCTATGATCAAGCTAGGACTGTCTTGGGAGATCTTAACCAAGGTGTGCACATCACACTACGGCTAAGGCTATGTATGATGCAACCCTTGAGATGTATGAAGGTAACACCAAGCTGAAAGACAAAAACAAACAAAGACTCAAGCAACAACTAGAAAGATTCAAGTGGAAGGAGAAAGATTGAAGTCGATCCTAGAGAGATTTTTGGCCATTGTGAATGATCTGAGGACTATTGACTATGTGATGACTGAGTTTGATCTGACCACGAAGTTGCTGAACTCTATGCCCAAAGAGTGGTACACAGCTAGTAAATTCATCCTGTAGAAGCCCAACTTTGAAACACTCAAATTGGATGATGTAATTTGCTTCCTTCAAGCTGCAAAAATAGAGATGGTTGAGAACGCAATGATCAATAAAGAAAAGCCCTGTTTCCAGGTGTCCAATGCTCTCATTGCACCTATGGGAAACTTGTCAACCAAAAACAAACAGCAGATTCCCACCGTAGAGGAACCAGTTAAACAAGGTATTGATAACCAAGGAAACAAGTCAAGGTTCAATGTTCAACTCTTGGAAGACAATGACTCAGCCTCTATGGCAAGTGGACACACACCTTACACTGGTGGAAGCAAGGGTCTAGGAAGTGAAGCACAGGCTTTGTTCTCAATGTTCACTAGATCATACAATGCTTTGTGGCAAAGAACTTGATTCATACTAGTGTCATCCAGGATGACTTAGAGCAGATTGATGCAGATGATTTGGAGGATATGGATTTGAAATGCAAAGCTGCCATGTTGGGTTTGAGAAGTAAAAGGTTGTTCAATAGGACTGGGAGGTCACTGGTGTCTAGTTCTAATTAAAGGATTGGGTTCGACAAGTCAAAGGCAATTTTCTACAATTGCCAACAGCCTGGACATTTTGCAAGAGAGTGCAATCTGCCAAGAAACTTTCAGATGAATCAGTACCAAAATCAATAACCAAGAAACCAGCAGCAATATCAACAAAATCAGCCAAGATACAACAACAACAATCCAAACAACTTCAACAACTGCAATCCCAACTTCAACAATTACCAACAGCCTCAAATGAACAATCAACAGGTTATGCCCCAAAATCAAAACTTTTAGAGAAACAACCAAAACAACCAAAACCTTCAAACAGCTCCAACCAACACAAACAGAACCAACCAAAATCAACCAACAAATCAGGGAAATGTAGCTTTGGATGCACAGCAAGATGGTGATTTTGATTGGAGCAACCATGAAGAGGACATATCAAGAGCAAATGTTGCTTTGATAGCTATTACTGACAATGAGCCTGGAACATCATCTCAGGTACACTCTACTTCTATAGTTGATTTAAATGAAACTATCAATGCTTTAACCATAAAAGTAGGCAAGCTGGAGGGTGAGTGTTTCAGGAAACAAAGTATCATTAATGGGTATGCGGCAAGTGATCTAATCAATGAAGAGAAAATTAAAAGTTTGGAAGAAGATTGTATGAGCAGTTATAGAGCTTAAAGGAGATACATCACTGAGATAGATGGATTGAAAAAGATGATTGTTGAAGATAAAGTGCCGAACACAAAATTGCAAGTAAAAAATGAATTTTTGAAGAACTTGGTTGCCACAGGTAACATATGTGGTATCTTGAACCAAGTGAAAGAGGAAGTCAAGTAGAAAGCAGTTCCATCACCATTCAACAACAACTTTATGCCCAAGGTTGACAAAGAAAAAAGAGATGCATATCTACAACAATTTAGAGATGTATTTCAAGACAAAGAAGAATTTGTTGATCTTTACAAGAATGTTGAGGTGAGTGAAGAAGGAGAACTTGTAGTTAAGGAAGAAGCAAGAGAAGACAAGTCTCAAAGATGATTTTGATTCTGATGACCTGAATGCTGATGACTTAAGTGACTTAAGTGATCATATCACAGATGAAGAAATTAGAGCTGCTGAAAGGGGCATAAGAGTGAAGAAACCCGAATCCATAGACAAGCTTCCAATGTACCCACCAGTAACACCAAAGTTGAAAAAACAAAATGAGAGAATGAAGAGAGAACATGTTTCTTTTTACATATGTGAGAAGAAAAAGGTGAGCTACAATGCAGTAAGGCCGCCAAGCAAGGCTGTATTGGATAGGATAAGTAAAAACAACAAGAAAAAGGTAACTGAAACAGTAGATGTTGAAAACTTTATCCGAGTTTACCCAGTCTTCTCTAGTCTTGAGGTGTTTGATATTGGGGAAGTTGAGACTATGGAAGAATATGAGAAGATACAGTCAAGGCATACAGGAAGTCTAAATGAAGAACCTCTGAATATGAAGAAAACTATCTTTGTTAAAAGCAAGATTGAAGGACAAGATATCAAGATTGAGGATTTCGTTCTTTTCTCAATTGACTTTGATGGTCTGAAGACTCAAAAGACACTTGGAGTGAAACCACCTAGACCAAGTGAAAGGTGAAAGAAAGGAAGTGATCATAAGAAATACAAAGGAAAAGTTTGGTGCAAGAAATGTGATGAATATGGTCACCACACGACTCCTGTAATGATAGATTCAACTTTAAACCTTTTTATGTTCCCAATGAGACAAAGTTTGGACAAGACTTTGTACTTTACAAACAGAAATATGATGAGTACCTGGGAAAAGGAAAAGTGTGTGGAAAAGAGACCATTAGTGAAGATGTGTTGAAAGCTGCAGTAGAGACTAATAAGGAAAAGAAAGCTAATGTGAAGGCAAAGAAACATGTGGCTGAACCAATCAGAAGTAGAAGATCTCCTAAGAAGTCTAAAAAGGCTGTCAAGAAGAATTTTTTAACCTTTGAGAATTATCCCAAACAAGACACAAAATCAGTCAAGTCTGATGACTCTCAAGGTTCACCAAGTAGTGAAAAGGAAAGAATCAAAGGTGTCTTTACAAGAAAGAAACCAACTGAACTAACTTGTGATGAAAAGTTTATGTTAAAACATGGTTATGAACCTCAAGGATTCCTTTGGAAACCTAAGATTGAAGTTAAGGAGGAGAAGAATTCTGAAGTGAAAGTTTATCCAAGACCAATTGACTATGTTGTACAAGAATGTGTTACTGTATTGGATGATTGCCCATGAAGATCTTGAGTTGACTCATGAAGATCCTAAACCCATAACACTCACACCCAATGCTGCTACTGAAAATGAGTATGATGTTTTACAAGTTGAAATAGCTTGCATTTCATCACTCAACTAATCAACTTCTTAAATTTGTGCAGGAACAATCCACTCCACTGAATGAAGTATGGTATATGAATAGTGGATGTTCAAGACACAATCCACTGAATGAAGTATGGTATATGAATAGTGGATGTTCAAGACACAAGACCTGTGACAAAAGGTCACTAGTCAATTATGAAGAGAAGTTTTAAGGTCCTGTAGCATTTGACAGTGATGAGAATGGAGGAAAGATAGTTGGAAAGGGAATTTTGACAAATGTAAAAGTCTCATTTGACAATGTATTTATGTGGAAGGTCAACAATATAACATGTTGATCATATCACATATGTGTGATAAGGGTTATAAAGTTGGTTTTGATGACTCACGTTGTTTCATTTTAAGACCTGAATTTGTGATCCCACCTTATATGATCATGATGATGGCACCAAGAAATGACAACTTATATGAGCTCAACATGAAAGAAGTTGTTTCAAGAGGTGGTACATGTTTTGTTTCCAAAGCCACTGAAAATGAGTCAAAATTATGGCATAGGAAATTATGTCGTGTGAATCTGAAGAACATGAACAAACTTGTGAAGGGTGAGCATGTAATTGGCTTACCTACAACAGAGTTCAGATTGGATGATAACTGCATTTCATGCCAAAAGGGCAAGCAGCACAGTCTTCTTATAAGACAAAACTCATCAACTCAATTGATCAAGTGCTTGAATTGCTTCACATGGATCTCTTTGGTCCTGTGAGTGTCCCAAGCATAGGAAAGAAAAGATAATGTCTAGTTATCATTGATGACTATTCAGGATATACTTGGGTTTATTTCCTGAGTACAAAGGATGAGAATGCAGAGTTGATTAAAGGATGTGTTACCAGGATTGAGAATCAACTGGATAAAAGGGTTAAAGTGATGAGAAGTGACAATGGTACTGCGTTCAAAAATGGATAATTGAAGAATTTTGTGCAGAAAAAGGAATACTTTAACAATTCTCAACTCCTAGAACTCCTGAACAGAATGGTGTTGCAGAGAGAAGAAACGGGCCACTCATTGAGGTTGCAAGAACCATGTTGGCTGATGCTTTTCTGCCTGTGACCTTTTGGGTAGAAGTTATTAACACAGCCTGCTATGTTCAGAACAGGGTACTAATCAACAAAAGGCACAACAAGACCCCATATGAGATCTTCTTTAATAGAAAACCATATATCAAGTTTCTCAAGCCTTTTGGATGCAAATGTTCACTCTTGAAACCAAGGACTATTTAAACAAGTTTCAAGCTAAATCCTTGGATTTCTTCTTTGTTGGTTACTCTACACACTCAAAAGCCCTTAGGGCATATGTGAAAGACCATTTGAGTGTCATTGAAACATCTGACATAATCTTTAATGAGAATCAGTTTAACACAGTTGATGGTGCAGCATGGCTGTTTGATCTTGAAAAATTTATCAAGTCATTTAAGATTTATCAGGACTTTGATGATTCATTCTACAAGACCCGTGTGATTGTAGAGAAAAGTAAGAAAACATTGGACTTGTAAAAGTTGTGGAAAAAAGTTGCAAATAAAGAAACTAAATATTTATTTATAAAGGATCCCTCAAGTGCAAATGTTGAACAAGTTAATGTGATCAAGAGAACAATCAAAGTCCAGAACAAGATCATGCAAATAATCCTCAAAACAATCAAGAAGAGCAGAATGATCAAGTTCAACATGAGGGAGCCGCAAGCAACCAAACAAGTAAAGAGGAAACATTTTCAACATCAAGGTTTCAAGATCTTTTTGAAAGATTGAATTTGGGAAACAATGGTGCATCCACCTCAAGACAGAATAATGAAGCACCAGAGTTTCATGATGTTGAAACCGAATTGATCATTGAGGAACCAGTTCTCAATGAATCAAATCTTGACACTAATGTGTCTGCAGATGTGATAATTCAAACCCCTCGAAAATAATCATCCTTCTGAAAACATCATTGGAAATATATATGAAAGAATTACAAGAAGTCATTCTGAATCTGCAAACATCTGTTTGTACTCCTTCTTTCTATCCTAGATAGAACCAAAGAATTTTGTTCAAGCTCTAAAGGACAATAGCTGGGTAGAAGCAATTCAAGAGGAGTTGGCTCAGTTCAGAGATCTACATGTTTGGGAGCTTGTGGACAGGCCAAGAAACTGATATGCAATAGGAACAAAATGGCTTTTCAGAAATAAGAGGGATGAGAGGGGTATAGTGATTAAGAATAAAGCCAGACTTGTTGCACTTGGATGCCTACAAGAAGAAGGGATTGATTTTGAGGAAGTCTTTGCACATGTTGCAAGACTAGAATCCATAAGAATTTTTCTTGCTTATGCTGCCTCAAAGAATATCAAGGTATTCCAACTTGATGTCAAATCTGCATTCCTAAATGGAAAGATTGAAGAAGAGGTGTATGTAACTCAACCACCAAGTTTTGAGGATCCTGTGTATCCTAACAGGGTGTATAAGTTAAACAAAGCCTTGTATGGATTGCATCAAGCTCCTAGAGCATGGTATGATGAGTTGTCAAAACATCTGCTAGAAAATGGTTTCCAAAGGGGAGCTATTGACAAGAGACTCTTCTACAAAAGGAGAGGATCAAATTTGTTGTTATAACAAGTCTTTGTGGATGATATCATCTTTGGGTCAACCAATGAACAAATGTGTATGGAGTTTGAAGAGGTGATGAAAACCAAATACATTATGAGCTCTATGGGAGAAATGAACTTCTTTCTGGGACTACAAGTTCAACAGAAAACCGATGGGATTTTCATCTACCAAACTAAATATGTGCTGGACATTTTGAATAAGTTCAAATGTCATGAATTCAAAACAGCTTCAACTCCAATGGGCACAAAAGAAAAGATGATAGCTGATGAAAAGGGGGAGCCTGTGGATGAGCATGAATATAGAGCCAAGATTGGATCCCTGATGTACCTAACTGCTACAAGACATGACATTATGTATGATGTGTGTGTTTGTGCAAGATTGCAGTCAAGTCCAAAAGTTTCTCACATGAATGTAGTCAAGAGAATCTTTAGATATTTGAAGGGAAGACCTGACTTGGGAATTTGGTATCCAAAGAACCTGTCTTTTGATTTGATTGCCTACACAGATAGTGATAATGTTGGGTGTAACATGAGAAGGAAGTCAACCTCAGGTGGATGTCAATTCTAGAGAGATAGGCTAGTGTCATGGCAATGCAAGAAGCAGACCACTGTGGCAATACATTGCTGCATCTGCTTGCTGTGTGCTCAAGTTCTCTGGATTCATAATCAGATGCTGGACTATGGTTTGAATTTTCTAAACACCCCTATTTTTATTGATAATACTGCTGCATATTTTACTGTTAAGAATCCAGTACAACATTCTAAGACTAAGCACATTGAGATCATACATCACTTCATAAGAGATTGTAGTGAAAAAGGTTTGATTGAAATGAAAAGAGTTGATACAAGTGATAACTTGGCTGGCCTATTTACCAAACCACTTGATAGAACCACGTTTAACTTTCTTCTGAAAGCCCTAGGCATGATAAACTCTGATGAAATCTGATTGAGGATGTGTGCTTGACTGTGCAAACTGACTATCTATTGAAGTCTTGATAAATGTTGTGTTTGTGTGTTTGATTTTGAAACTTTTTGATGTTGACTGATATGTGATTATCTGAATATCTGTGCAAATCAGGTATCATTGATGCTTATGTTTGTTTATCAGTTGACTAATAGATGTTATGATAAGTAGTTTAAATTGTCTAAATTGGTTAAATGCTTATCTGATGTCATGATTAATTGTTTGAATATGTGTTTAATCTGATCTGATGATGCTGTTAGGATAAATTAGACTATGCATGAGTGAGAAGTCTGCTTGTTTTAATGATGTCTTTGATGATCATGATTTGAATTTGCTATGCTTGTGATTGTGTCAAAATGTGTCTAGTCAAGGTGATATGCATGACTGAAAATAGTCACGAAACATTTTTGATCAAAAACATATTTTGAAAATGCAAGAGCAAGTTGATAATGGTGCTGAGACATGATAATAATATTCAGTTCAAAGCTTTGTAGAAGCTTAAAAGAAAATTTTCAATGAAAAGTCTCAAAGAGTTACCTTTGCTGAAAATTATGTCATTTGCTCAAGTTGGAAAGGAATATACTTGTATATGTTTGGTCCTGTCATCTGTTTTCAGATTTAAAGGATAGCCATTAACATGCAAAACTGAAAGCATATGACGCAATTGTAACTTGTTTTCTATTCCTTCACTTAACATTATGTCAATAACTCTGTTATAAAACGACATATACTCACATATATGTTTGGTCTTGTTGACCACTTATAGTCAAATAGGATAGCCATTTACCTTTCAAATAAGAGATATTGGGGTGTCTGAATTTAAAACTGTTTTAATATGGGAAATGATAGTACATTGACTACTTAGCCAATCATATTGATTAAATAGGCCAAACGGGCACTTAGTACAGTCATTGACATGTATGGTTGCTTTTCCATGATAAGTAAAATCTAAGGTGATATAAACAAAGAGAAACTGCTATGTCTTACGTGGAGTTACACTGTTGTCTATGCATGTTACAAGGTAAATCTTTCCAAATGATAGGCAGAAAAGTGATTATCAAGTCTACATAACCCTGTTGGTATTTGGTCACCAAAATGAACTATCTGATTTTTGAATGACAAAGAACAACTGTGAATTACATGATTTTAACTATTTTATCAACCAAAAGTTTATCTATGTTCACAAACTTTTATAAAGAAAATACAAACATGAGGGTTAATCCTGGAACTACAGGGGTGGAGGCAATCATATAAGTCCTTTAAACATTCCGAATGAAAGGCTAGTAAGTCCGACTTGCGTGGCATGTAAGTCCAACGTTCAACCTCACATATGTTTGTAAATTTGAAAAGAAAAATCTAAGAAATTTTAAAAATATGTTATGTCATTAAAATTTTGACCAAATCCAGGGGGTCAAAGCCAGATTGAGGTGATCTGGAGAAAGCCAAATAAGCCTTGAGAATAGATACGGAGCATCAGAAAACAACATGTGTTATCCATTGAGTAATAAGCATATTTATTGAAACTTAATCATATCACCAAAGAGATGAAATTCATGCTAAGTCTAGACCTGCTGTTGACCTATCTATGTTGTCATAATAATGCTGAGAATGAAGTATTGAGACATATTTCCAATCCTTACCAAAGAAATTTTGACTTAATTATTGAGGCTGTAAAGTTGAGAAATGAGAATGAGGAATTGAGAAAAGAGAATATGGAGCTACAAGCACAGTTGGTCCAGGCACAGTCTCGGATTCAAACCCTGGAGCAGGAGGTTGAGAAGACCTTAGCTACCCCAAAACAGGGGGAGAATATCATTACGTCAACTGATGCTGCTGTTAATTTGAGTGTTGATGTGATTGAAAATACTGGTGTAAAGTCAACTGATGCTGATGGTTTGACTTAATTATTAAACGCTTATGACAATGATGAGGACAGTGATGAAAGAAGAGTAGTAGATGATGAGTATGAGGCTAATGAGTCAGAGGAAGATGAGCAGAATTATGATGTTATTGATGAGGTACTGAATGTTGTGAATAGAGATGATGATGAGGTAAGAGGAGAAAAGGAGATAGAGGATGGAGTTGAAATGATGAACATTGATGAATATGTGGCTACTACTGATGTTGCCACTGATGTGTTGACAGATGTCTTAACTGCAACTGAAGAACAAACTGATGTGATAAATGATAATGGTGCTGCTACTGAGGAGCTAGTATTCACAGAACCTGAAGCTAATCAAAAAAGCTCCAAGAGGTAGAGCATGATGAAGAAATGGAAAATCTGGATATAGAGATTGATGATTTTCAGTCTGAAACTGAAAGTGATAAGCAAAGAAGGATAGCAAAAGGTAAAGCCCATTGCCATTACTTAAAATGTGAATGAGCTTGAAAAGGAAAATGTTGAGGAAGATTAGGAAATAGATGAAGTTGTTGTTGCTGCTGCCAGAAGGTTGGAACAAACAATGAAAGAAACATGGGAAAGGGAGACTAGTGCCCAAACCCTAACTCCAGCAGAACTGGCAGAGTAGGAGGTTCTCATTGATCAAGCCAATGTTTCTAAAATTATTGATGAAGAAGAGGCTGATGATCAAGTGGTAATAGAAACCTTGATAAATTTGAAGAAAGCTGATGAATTTGACAATTCCCTAGCTATTGTTGTAAGTATGTTTGCTCAATCATCAAGCCAACCTCAAAAGGAACCTGGAAAGGAACCTGAAAGGCAAACTGAAGAATCCTTTGAAGAAATGATGGCAAAAGCTTCAAAGATCCATGAAAATGTGAATAGATTTGAAAAGATATATTCAAGAAAAAGGAAAACTCATGATCAGGCCGAAAAAGAAAAATCTGCTAAAAGAGGTAAGTGGGATGAGAGAAATGAATATTATGTTGAAGAGATGGAAAGCCCCATAAGGCCTGTTCCATTTCAAACTCTGAGGCCTGAAGATGTACCTAATTTGAAAGAGGCCAGATGGAATGATGAGTATGAATACTTTGCGGCAAGCCCTGAAGATCAGCCAAGTCCAATAAGGCCTGTTCCAATACAGATTGTTAGGCCTGAGGATTTACTCAACCCTGTTGATGACAAAATTGATGTTGTGAATGAATCAACGGAGGAGGAGGATGAATCTGATGATGATGATGATGATGATGATGAAAATAATCAAGGAACAATTGATGAAAATGTTGATGTTGTGTCACCACAAGTAACAATGACTAAAGATCTAAGGGCAAACATTCAAATTGATGAGTCATGGATTCAGTTTTGAAGAACTAGTCTCTTTAAATGATGATGATCTGCAAAGAAAGTTGAATAGAGAAAGGGAGATCATTGACAAAAAGATGCAACAAAAGAACAGAGACAGTATGAAGTATAGAGATTATCTGAGAAAGCATGGCTACTCTGAAAAGGATTTATCTCATTTCAAGTTTGAAAAACTAACAGAAGCATACAATAACACCAGAAAAGCTGTTGCACAAGATGAAAATGAACGATTTGCAAGGGAAGCTGAACTGGCTGAAAAACATGACATGTTGAGGAAGAAATTTGATGGAAGATGTGGATATTTACTGGATAAAGGAATGGCACCAGAAATGGTGGATAGCCTGTCTAAGGATGCAGTTGATTCTCATTACAACAAGCTCAAAAGAAAAGAACTGAAAAGAACTCAACCTGAGACTTCCACTGCATAGCCAAGGGGAGATCAACATGAACCCGCAGTGAAGAAAAGAAAGATCATGACTCTAAGGGAGAAACAAAAGGCCCAAAGTGAAAAAGAAAAATTAAAAGAGTCAACTGCTGATGATACACCAATCCCAGCGGAAGTCAAAGATGAACCAACAGATGAGCCTATTGTTCCATGGGAAAATGATGAAATGATACAAATACAAAGGGGAATAATGGTGAATCAAAAGGGAATGGATGTGACTTCCATTAATGCATTAACCAGAGATCAACTAAAGGAACTTTTTTATATGCAAAAGGCTGAGTGGGAGAAAGTCTTGTTGGAGGGTGAAAATCCCAAAAGTTTTGTTGAAGGGAGATTTGTACCTGCAGGGCTGCTGAATAATCCAAGGATGGTCAAAATGATCATTAGGATTCACAAGGATGCAGGGGAAAACTTTGCAGATCTTATCAACTACCCTACTGAATTGATTGAGTCAATGTATATGAAAGCATTTGTAGTATCTGTGCTTAGCAAACCCATGAAGTCTATCCCAACTAGGTCCTCTACCTCAAGGGTACATCCATCAGAAATCAGGGGTGAGTCTAGTAGAGCCGGAGCCCAAAGAGAAACAAGACCACAATCTGATGTGGATCTTCCAAGAACTCTCTACTATGACTCAGTCTCTCAGTCATTGAAAGTGATTATGCAGAGTAGACAACTGAGAGGCATTATCTTTAGAGATGATTTTGCTGACTATTCAAGGGAGCAGTTGGAGAAGATGGCCACACTGGATTTGTATGATTATCATGACAATAATAAGTTGGCAGGGAGACAGCAAAATGAACTCTCAAAGTATCTGAGAAGTGAAGCTGACAAGGGGTTCCCATTTTTAAAGGAAAAGAAAAGGTGGAAGTTGACAAAGCTTGACAGAACCAGAAAAGCAACAAAAATGAAAAACATAAAAAGTGCTGAATTGAATTATCAATTATCAGTCAGAAACAACAATCCCCTGTCAAACATGAACACGTGCATAATCATAGGAAGAACAATGTCACGCCCAAATTACAGTGTCCAGAAGAGTGGCATCATTGCTGAAATTGAATATAAGGAAAATGATGGCTACTATGTTCTTTGTAATTTAGATGTTCTTATCTTGGGCATAATCAGAAAAGATGAAGATTTGACTTATTTGCACAATGAAGATTTGAGGGATATACGAGATATGACCATTCCTGAAAGTCACCCTCATTACCAAATTTTGTCGATCTTTCAGCAAAGGGCAGGAACTGTAATAATCAATCGAAGACAAGAAGCCTATGATGCAAGAAGAAGATAAAGATCTTAGAATAGTCTTAGATTTGTAATGTCTATGGACAAATTTCTGAATATGTAATAGTTTGACTTTATGAATATGATTTTGATTTGTTGTGTATTTTAACTATGTGTATGTAACTGTAGAAGTGTTTTGGGACATCTGAATTGTTCCAATCTAGGGGAGATTGTTGTGTCAAAGATTTGACCTGAAAGGATTATAGAGAAGATTGGAATCTTCTCGACCTCCTCTAACATCGCTAAGTATGGAATCCGAGCACACTTGGACTCCCGGGCAAGGTTTACTTACCCTAGCAAGGTATTTTGTCCATCGGGCAAGGTTATCTTCTAGAATTCTTTTTAGTGTATATCCGAGCAGGGTTCACTATGTCTAGCAAGATTGTTGTTCATAACGAAGCAAGGTTCACTTCAGAGTAGGCTCTTGGTTAACCAAGCTCATGAAGCCAAGTGATTGGAAGATTGGGTAAGGTATTCATCAATAATACGGTGGTCCGAGCAGGCTTGATGTGAGTAATGAAATATCTCAAGTTACATCGGGCAAGGTTCAACTCAAGCAGGCTATAGTGTTACCAAGCACACTTTGCTTTGCTAATAAGCTATTCCCTAGAAAGGAGTTGAAAGGATCATTGAAGAACAAGGTTGCTAGTAAGGTCATGTCGGGCAAAGTTTGATATGATCAAGAAGATTGAAGTATGCTAGGTGTGTATTCTCTTTGGAGAATACTCTAAGTAAAGTCTACCCGGAGAACTGTTCCCGAGCACATTTCACGGTATCCAGGTATACTAGGACAAGAAGGCACAAAGCCTACTCGGAAAAGACAACTTATGCAAAGTCTACCCGGATGACTTGTTTTTACACTTAGTATAGCTTTGAATATGTAATTTGAATATGTATCTTTTATTTAGGGTTTCTAGAAGGAATGAAAACTGTCAGGAGGTGTCAGGTCTATAAATAGAATATTTTAGGGCACGCCTCCTAACGGATAAGAAGGATTAGCCACTTTTTATCTGAGCGAATATTCCTGAGTGTGACGGCTGTCCTTGGATCGTACGGATACAACTTTCCAAACAAGAAACCCTAAATTGATTATCATTTGTATGAATATTTATATGAATGGAAATCTTTTGAGTGATTCTTGTGTGTTAGTTACTTTTCATTAATCCTTTAGAAACTACTCCGTTTGTTTCTGATTCCGCCTTTAACAAACAGTTTTCTTTACTAAAATAGCAACCTTTATTAACTCTCTTGTCGACATATTTATTGTGTGAGTTATGACTTGATTGTGAGTGTAAGTGATCATACGGGACCTGACATAGGTCAACCATGGATTTAAATTCTATAAGACACAAGTCCCAACCCGTAAGTATGTTGATGAAATTGATCTTCGTACGGGTTGGAAGAAACTCGTCCTTAAAGTTAAACCCCCTAAGACCATGAAACGTGTACCGGTGAAGACTTTTCCGCAGAATCTTCACCTATCATTCAATCGATGGTACTATGATAATCGGACAGGCGAGACGGTCATTGTGCAAGGCTGGCTTGAAGACCAACTTCATACGAGTCATCGATCTGATGTGGCTCGTTAATTATTCAGATACCAACAACGACGTATTATTCGAGAACAAGATTTTGTTTGAACGACAATAAGACTACGATCGAGCTATGCAATTCCAACGTGTTATGCTTCTGTGTCATGCATTCGGAATTCATAGTTGTCGAGATTGGAAGACGAAAATATTCAAGTAATTTAAAGACAAAGAGCTCAAGACGAGGGGGTGTTTGTTAGTGCACGATTTTGTCGTCTCGAGTCTTTGTAATAGTCGTTCGTTATTTATTATTATTTTAATTTAATAGGGCATTTATGTAATTATGACAAATTCTTTAGTTATGCCTTAGTTAATATAATTGTTCTTAACGTATACTGTTACACTGCCCATTTGTCCTCTCTACACGTCAATTAACATTATCGAACAATACTAATCACATAACGTATATCACATAACCAGATCCATGATCTAATCAATATGACGAATTCATATTGATTGAAGCTCTAATCTGTGTTTAACAATCCTTCAATGTGATATCAAACGATCTCGTTGTTATGCGAAAACTAACAAGAGATGATTCAATGTTATGTAATCAAACACACGACGAACACAAACAAACTTCTTCAAAACAAACTTATATTACATGTGGTGCTTAAGCACAATCGTTACACCGATATCGCGTTCACTATGTTATGAACGAACAACCTTTGATAAACCTAGATACATAGTTTATACATGCACTACACCCAAGCCCAACACAACCCAAAAGCCCACCAAGATCCTAGAGATCTCGGTTTACAATATAAGCCCAAAACTAAGTACAAACCATATTAATACTAGCCCAACACCATTCAAAGACAAAGATCTCCCCCTACTGAACAAATGGATAGAGAGACAATGGAGATGATCAGTGTCTTGTCTAAAGAAGGGGGGACTACATAAAATTAATCATGATGAAAAAAATTTGAAATTGTGTAAATTTTTGAACAAAGGGGACATGTGAGAAGACCACAAACCAAAAGACAATATACTCTAAGGGTCTCTACTGTTAGTGTCCCCATTCCTACAACAAGGTCAACTCTTCAAATATAAAGGCCACTTATTGATGTGGACCTACCAAAGAAACTGTATTTTGATTCAAGGACAAAGACTTTGAAAGTAATTATGTCAATTGGTTAATTGAAGAACATTATTTTCATAGATAATTTTCAAGAATTCAAGAGAGAACAGTTGGATGAAATGGCCTGACTGGATCTGTATGACAATCAAGACAGACAAAGCTTTGCTGCACAACAAATGAATGAACTTTCTAGTTTCTTAAAAGAACAATCTAAAAAGGGATTTCCTTTACTAAAAAAGAAGAAAAGTTGAAGCTCACTCAGGAAGAAAGGACAAAAAGAGAGAGGGGGATGAGTGATATCAGAATGACAGAACTGTCCTACAAGTAGAAAAGAAGATCCTCAAATCCTCTGGCTACAATGAATGAGTGCATAAGTATGAAGCAGTAGTTGATGAGGCTAAACTGTGAAGTCCAAAAGGATGGGAAAATAACTAAGATAATCTTTGAAGAAAAATCCCAATCCTTCATATTGAAAAGTTCTTATGGACATGCCTTAGGAATCATAGAGCATGACATAGATCTGGAGTACTGTTGCCCCCGGCTAGAGTAGAAGTAGGCAAACAGATGTTTCTGGGGGGAACTACGGGAGACGGAGACAGGTGGTTAGGCGATATTCTAACTTCTGGCTCATCGCAATTCCATTTCTTAAAGTGCAAGTCCAGTTTTCTCTTTTTTGAAAGTGAAAGTCAGGTTAGCCCCTTCTTTCAATTCCAAAGATGCTCTCAAATTGCTGTTAAAGATTATTTTACCCTAAGGCTTCTCGCGGTCAGGCAAGCGTGGCAGAGCGTAGCATGTATCCAGCCATCCGAACTATTTACTGAAGGGCAAGCACCAACGAATTACTCACTTCATTCACAGCGCGGGGGAGAGACAGAGAGGGGTCAGTAATAACTCACAGCCGGGGTAAAAAGGTCCTACTTCCTTACTCACTCAAGTCATTGCTTTGACCGGCCGAAAAGAAAACATTTTTTAGATACTTGTTACAGGCCTGGCCAAGAGCGCAAAAGAGCTTTATTTATAATTAGAGTAAGGGCACGCCATTTTCAATGCCTTTTCTTGCTTTCGACAGGACCCCCTTCCGACAATGCCAATTAATTGCTAATGATATAGAGTTTCTAGCGATTACGACTATAAAGGGCAGGAGATGAATGAAATGCCATTGATTGATGCAAGTCTTTTTCCTTGTGTAAGAGATATTCCATCAAGTTTATAGAGACTGAAAGCTGCCTAAACTGGATCAATATTCAGCCAATCCCTTGCAGCTTTATCTCACTTCTCTGCATGTGGAGGATCTTGAAGACATAATCAGATGGAATATACCGTCTCAACATCCATACCATAAGGAGATATCTCTATTCCAACAAAAGGCTGCTATAGTGAAATATAATAGAAGATCAGAGGCAGGAAGCTTTAGAAGATGACAAGTCTCTTTATTTTTCTCTTTATATTTGATTTGTAATGTCCATGTGACATAATTTTTGAATATGTAATCTTTCTTTAAGTAATGTAATCTTTACTTTTTTAAACTTGATGTGTATTTTAAAAAGTGTATGTAGCCAACAAGTGTTTTAGTGCAGCTGAGGTTGTTCTAATCTAGGGGGAATGTTGGGATAAAAATATGACATAGGAAGATTGGATCTTCTCAACCTCCTTTAAAAATGGCTAAGTATGGAAACCGAGCAAACTTAGGCTTTCGAACAAGCCTCAACTTATTCAAGCAAGGTACTTTGCTTTACCAGCCAGGTTATCTTCTTGAAGTCTTCTAAGTGTTAGTTTGATCAAACTACACTTCATCAAGCAAGGTTGTTCTTCAAAGTCAAGCAAGGTTAGTTTCTGAGCAAAGCCTTTACTAAACAAAGCTAAAACCATGTATGTTAGGGGATCGAGCAAGGTTTGTTAATAAATAGTGGTCCAAGAAAACTTGAATGAAGTTATTGATGAAATTACTCTAAGGATTTCAAATGAGTAAGTTTCAACCTCGAGCAAGCTACAGTGTCACCTTCTAGGGTTTCTAGAAGGTGTCAGGGCATTCCTAAACTTTAGGGCATGCCTATGACAACAGACAAAGAGCAAATATTTTGATTTGACGGCTATCTCTTTCATGAAAAAAATATATTTGTACGGAAAACCTGCCACAAACGCAAACATTCCACCTTGTTGAACATATATTCATATCTGAACGATTATTGATTATCAATCGTAGATCTAATACCTTAAACGGATCTTGTTCTAGATAATGCTCTTAATTAGGTTTTATATATATATATATAGTTATTATATATGTATATATATAATAGTTATTATATATGTGTAACAGTAATACGTTAGATGAAGGATTGATCGAGAGAGAACTGGACAAAGATTCGTTAACTCGATTAATCAATACATAAATTAACAGGGTATAAACACGCTATAAATAGACGATGGAACCAATTCCTACCCATCCCGTAACGAATTGTTGTCCAGGTCGTTAACTTATAGACTCAATAAAGGAAACATAACGAATCTTTGATTCGTTATGCCCCATTCGTCAACATTCCATGACGAATTTAACCGGGTAGAACCCTTTACCCAAAAAAAAAAAACATTCCATGACGAATGGGAACATATATAACGAACTAGCAGTTCATTCATTAAACATCCTTAACGAATGGACTTTACATTAAACGAACTGACTAATTTGTAAAACATCCTTAACAAATTAGCCTTACATTAACGAACTAACTAATATTACATAAATATCATTTCATTATAATAATATGGTAAATACAAAGACTCGAGGCGACAAAACCGTGCACTAACAAAAACCCCCTCGTCTTGAGCTCTTTGTCTTTATTTTACTTGAAGCGCTTGGTCACCCAATCTCGACAACTATGAATCCCACTCTCGTGACATACACGCACGACACGCTAAAATTGCATAGCTCGGTCATTGTCTTCTTGGCGCTCTATCAATATCTTATCTTTGAACAACACGTCATTGTCAATCTTAGATAAGTTAACGAGCCTCATAGGATCGATAACTCCAATAGAATCAGTCTTCAAGCCTTTTCCTAGGACAATAACGGCCTCACCGGTACCAATGTCATTGTACAAACGGTTGAACATTAGGTGAAGACCTTGCGGGAAAGTCTTCACTTGTACGTACTTCATCGTTATTGGTGGTTTTATCTTAAGCACGAGCTTCCTCCATCCCGTACGTGGATCTATCTCGTCAATACACTTACGGATAGGAATCTGTGGCTTAAAGAACTTAAACACCCTATTTACCTCAAAAAGCATGTGTTGATGAAACCAATCTGCTTGATGATTTCCACCGCGGTTTATGAAAGGTCGACTCACGAGGGTACGAACATCCCAACGCGGTAATGAGAGAACACCAGTGATGTTCTGATAGTGTTGAACGCCGTTCTACCATTTGATTATGCATACTTTAAGATCAGAATCGTAAAGCCAAGAAATGATATCACCTTTAACAGTCGACACAACTTTGAACTTTGTCTTCTGATTGGCTTTAGCGCGTGCAATCTCATCCTTCTTCAATTCTTTATTCACCTACCTGTATGCCTCAATAATCTTACGCGACCATTTGCGCCGATACCTAAACCATTCCTTAATATCCTCAACCGATGGATCAGGATTCCAATCAAACATCTTTTCTTTTCCCTTCGACACCGTTTCTAGATGATCTTCAGCAGCTTTAGCATTTTCTTCATTGAAAGTAGGAATACCCTCCTCAACATTGGATCGTTGATAAAGATCCTCGATCTCGATCTCTTCATCTTCATAAATAAACGACGTGTTCATAGGAATCATTGGATCTTCTAAGATTTCCTCATCGTTCAACACCTCTACATCCTCTTCAGCTTCTAACACATCAAGCCCTTCATTATTTAAAGCCAGCAGTATCGAAATCAGCTCACGTGTCAGGGACCTATCAACAAACTGTCCCTCTTTAATCTCTTCCGTATTCACCAAACTCCTCACCACCCCCATATTATCCACAAATATAACAGTATTAGCCTCTATTGACTCAATTGGTTGTATATTCGTCGAGTCTTGATAAACAACCACATGTTTATCCACATCACTAGCACCACTCGTTCCAGTACCAGAGGATTAGCCGTGAGCTTGTTTTGTCTCACAACCTCCAACTCCCGAGACATCAGGATCTTCATCATCATTCTTCAGCTTTTTAAGTACATCTTCTTTGCATGTCAACTGCAGAATAAGATCCTCTTGCTCCTTTATTTTCACCCTCTAAGACGTAACAATCTCACGAAGCTCCTTTGTCTCTTTCTGACGCTAGGAGACGAAACCCGTCAAACGTAATTGATTAAGTAACATATGCTCTTGAACTTGACGATTAGCCGCCATTTGATTCTCATAAAGATGAATCAAAATCAAGAGCATGTTCATTTGGTTTTCCAGTTGCATAGCATGAAAAGATGGAGGGATCGGCTGTACAGGACCTTGAGGGCGATTAAGCCTAATGAATGGAATGTCTATAGGTTGTGTCGGCATCATAGTCAATGTTGGAGAAACCACCGATGTAGCAGAAATAGGTCTTGGTAATGTAGATAAACAGATTGAGCGATCATACCATGACTAGGATTTGAAGTGAGTGTTGTCATCAATGTTAATTATGGGTTGCTAGTAGTAAGCGGCACCGCCAGTCTTTGAGGAGCAAACGACCTTGGAACTTGAGGACCAAATGAAATTCCAGCACCTTCTGTTATACGACGTTTAGATGGCTCACCACTAGCCACCTCTTTCCCTTTACGCTTCCGTTGAGCAACTTGAACATTAATTGCCTCAACTTCAGCACGTCGTTAAGTATCATCTCCACCTTCAACACACA
>NW_027502871.1:0-43331 GCF_021521415.1 Bidens hawaiensis
AACTAGGGGTAATTTGTCAGCTGATTCGCTAAGGAAAGATTGACGAACTAGCTTTAATTCGTTATCCAATTCGTTAAGGGAAAAAGGATAACGAATTACCCTTGATTCGTTATAGTCATTCGGCAGCAGAGATAACGAATTAGAAGGTCCAATTCGTTACATGGACTGATTCGTTATATGGACTGGTTCGTTGTATAGACTGATTCGTCAGAGGACCAGTTCGTTTGAGGGTCCAATTCGTTACAAGACCAGTTCGTTATGATAACCCAATTCACTAAGACCAAAGTAGCGAATTAGAAGTTTAATAAAATGGCAGAATGGTCCCTAAACATATAAAAGAATGGTTTATTTACAAAGAAGCCCTCGAACTTTTAAGTTAGCTAAATAAATAATGATTCAAAATTTTAATGGAAAATGTGTTAAGACAGTTAATGGAAATAAAATTTTTCCAAGCTGACCTGGCAGCTCGACCCCAGCCAAGGGCTCTGCCCCTTGGACCCTGCTAGGGGCTGCCGCCCCTAGACTCCGCTGCCAGGGGCGCTGCCCCCGGACCCCTGTCCGTTGAGGTCTATAATTTGAATAGAAACGTGATATGGCTAGTGATAGATAATTGATACGAGTAATTGTTATACAGTTAGTCGCGCATAGATAAAGAAGGGAATAACTAATGGCGAACGTAATCGCATTCAGGTGAGTTTCTAGCCCCATTCCTTGTTATGTTTTCGGGGTTGTGTGCATACTCGATGTGATTTGTTAATACACTTATCCTAAGTGATAAGTGTATGCCTTATGTCTGCTTGTCGGTACGTGAACGATCTTCGGATATTGCACGTATTGTCAAGTTATGATTATGGTATAATGTTATGTATAATGTATGAATGATATGTACGCATGTTATGAATGAACGTAAGAGGTAGCCAGGTACAGAAGAAAGGGACTGAGCCCTAACAATACTCAAGGCAAAAAAGGGATTGAGCCCTAATAATACTCAAGGTAGAAAAGGGACCGAGCCCTTTATAATCTCGAGGCGGAAAAGGGATTGAGCCCTAATAATACTCAAGGTAGAAAAAGGGACCGGACCCTAATAATATTCGAGGCAGAATAAAATAAAGTAAAGTAGAATTTAGAAAAAGTATGAAGGTAAGAATATATACAATGTACGAAGTAAGAGGATATAAAGTATGTACGAAAGTATGAAGTAATGAACGTATTGTGTGTTACCTGATTAACTAGAACTCAGTCAGCGTAGCTGAGTTTTAGTATGCACGCGGGTGAGTAGAATGAGGCAGCTGGCTTGAGCGGGGCACATGACGGAAGAATAAGAGTCTGGCATCTGAAGACTTGTTATGTTATGTTTTGATTTTGAAAGACAAGATGAACGTTTTAAGACACGTTATGACTTATTATTGTATTGTTATGAAAGTTTTAATACTCCGCATATGATTTTATTAACTCTGATGAATAGAACTATGTCGATGAGTAAATCCAACACCAAATGTAGGGCACCGGTAACGGGGCCTTCTAATATTAATATAATACATTTAATATTAATCAGAAATAATATATAGATAATATAAAATTGTAAAACACCAAAGGAACTTCACTTAATACAAGAAACTTTTGAAAAAACTTTTAAATAGAAATTGACCAATAATGAAAATCATGGAAATGTGAAAAGAAGTGAAAATCATGGAAACTTTATTATTGCCACTTAGGCTTTGGCCTAGTGGTAAGTGTAACGATTCCGGCAAATTCAGGTATACCCTAGCCGGAATATACCATTTATGTGTTATTTAATACTGAATATATAAATTATAATGTGTTTATACGAGTATATAAGATTCACAAGTATGAATTATACTCGAATGTACAGCTAGTCGTATTGGAATTACGATTAACCGATGAACGATTATTGAAACCCGATCGAATCGGGGATTACATTATAGACGAAATATATGATGTTTAGTAAGGTTTACGAAGTATTAAGGCTCCGGGATAAGTGAATTATAGCACAGAAAAAAGATTTCGATTTATTGGTACGTCGGTACGATAAACGAAACCTTTAACATCAAACCAAGCAAGAGAAGATCGATCAAGCCGAAAAAGATGCACAATGACCGACAATATGATGTGTTGAGTCAATAAATGTCATGGTTTAAGTTTTTAAAGTTTTTAAATCGGTTTTATATAAATTTTATTTTTAAGCCGAAAAACGACCGTTTTAGCCTCGTTTTAAGCCGAATTAAGTGTTTAACCGAAAAACGAACTGAACCAGATTATCCACAACATTATCCGGATTACACAATCCAAATGTGTGGCCAAGGTTTGAGATATGGGCCCCACCCCACACCATACATGGACCGATCGGTCCATATGGTGCACACACACATATCATTTTCTTTTTTTAACACTTCAACTCCACATTTCTCTCAACATTCTTCAACATTCTTCCAAAAACCCAAGTTTTTAAGCAAGAATCATAAGGTATAAACATGTTATTATGGTTTAATCTTGGTTTTTAATTCCAAAATCTTGAGAAAATGAGGTTTCAAGTGAAAAATGGGTGAAAACCCAAGATGAAACCGATTCTTGCATGATCAAGTGATGTATACAAGTTATACAAGGGATCTTGGTCCAAGAAAGGAGTTAAAAGAGTCAAAAACGAATTTTTACGGTTAAAATCTTTGTTTTGATGTCTTAACCGAAACCATGAAAGGAATGGCTTGATTGTGGGTATAACTTGCTTGGTGTGGTGTTATTGTGCTTGTAGGTGTTATATCTAGTTGCTAGCAAAGGCTAGAAAGCTAGATCTTTGCGATCTAAAGCTAGAAACACTAGGTAGTTCGGTTTTTCGTATGATTTGTGTGATTTGGACAGATTGTGGTAGACTTAGAGTTGGGTCATGAAATTTCACAGAGATGATCTACACATGAAAATATGAGATCTGTAAAATTTTGGTAATTTTTGGATAAAGGATGAATATTTGGTGAATTTAATGCTCGGTTTTGGCTAAAAATGGTGAAAAATAGCTAAACATCATGAAAAATTCAGATAAGCTTTTTATAACATATAAAAGTCACACACAAAATTTTAGGTCCATTGGAGAAGTCTAAGTAGCCTTTTCGGTAAAACGAGATCTAGGGTTTTCTAGTTCGGTTTTGGTGAAAATGGCATGAAAAATTAGTTTTTGGTTCTGTAAAAATTAATGGGAACTATGTGGATGGCAGGAGTCATCTCAGAAAAATTTGGGATTTTTCTAAGGTCGTTTGGTATTTTCGACATATGTGGTGTTTAAATGACGTTTTAAAATAGATAAATAAATGTTAAATATAAAAATTAATTCTGGAAATATTTTTATAAAATTCCTTACTGTCAAAAACTGATTTGTGCAAAATTTCAAGATCCGAGACTAAACGGATAATTATTTGTGCTAAACAGAACATAAAAACAAACTTTTAAAGCTTAAAACGCGGTAAACCGGCAAAGTTCGCCTAAGCGAGCTGACTGGTGTATAAAAACCCTAAAAATGGACTATTTTCATGAAACTAAGTTAATCAAGTAAAAATAAATAATCCGAAAGTAATTCGGATGATTTGGGTAATTTTACCCGATTTAGCAGTTTCCGGTATACTAAAGACGGAAACGGGCCCCGCGGCCAAACGGGGTGTCTAAACCGAGCTCTAATTTCACCACTTTAATTTAAATATCAGTAACAACTATTTTCGGGTCGTATGTGACCAAACTCATTTTTGAAAACATAAAGACGGTTTAAAAAAACCGTGCTAGGCACGCAAAACGAGAAAACAAACTAATGGTAATTTTGACTAAAGAACTCTAAGGGATATCACAATCTAAGTCCTGAGAAGTGTTTCGGGGTTAACATTGTCCCCGGATCGTGTACGGTACTGGGTTAACAGTGTCCCCAGACGTACCGGTTAACACGAATTTAAGTTATATTAATAGAAATTGTGTAGTAACGACTTAGGGATCGTATTACAGATCCGGACAGGTAGCCGTGCACAGTATTACATCTTTGCTCACAAAAAGGTGAGTTTTCACGAGCCCCATTTTACTGAACTGTTTTAAATATTTTCCCGGGGCGGAAAGCATGTTTTTATCAAAGTGTTTAAGTACATGCTGATCGTATGGAAATGAATGTGTTATATAATGTTTATTGTACGGGAATCGTACGGTAATGTATTAAGATGGTAATTGTCTGAGTTGCTAATATTGTAAGGCCCGAAGCAGTGTTCTGGGTTACCAGTGTCCCCAGAGGTTATTAAGTATGTTTCTGGGTTAATAGTGTCCCCAGAGGTTATTATATGTAATTCTGGGTTAATAGTGTCCCCAGAGGTTATTAAATGGTGTTCTGGGTTAACAGTATCCCCAGAGGTTATTAAACGTGTTTCTGGGTTAACAGTGTCCCCAGGGGTTATTTGATATATTTCGGGGTTAACAGAGTTTTCACTTGTGAGCTCAGCATATTTATATCGCTTATTTATGATTATCTTAATGATTTGATATGGTTTATTTAAATTAGTGAAAGTCACCAACTATTCGTAGTTGACCCGTTTTCTTTACATGCTTTCTAGGTACACCCAAATTGGAATGAGTGATACGTGCTTGATGATGTGTGCTATTTTGTGGAAGATTAAGGATCTATATTTTGCATTAAATATGTTAATGTACTATTGGTAAAACTTATGTGATAACGCCTAGATGGTAACGAAACTTGGAACAATGTAATTCGTTTAAATTAATGTAGTGGTGTTTTCTTTATAAGCAATGCTGTTGATATCAGACGTGTCTGTTGCATCCCGTGTACGTTTCCGCTGCGGTTACGGGGTGTTACAGTAAGAGGGATTCCCTCTTTTGGTGGATGCCCAGGATCGAACCTGGGCTTTCGTGTTATGTATATATAGGAGTTTTATGGGTTTAGAAAATAGCCAGTTTGCCATTTAAAAAAATGAAAACTTTATTATTGTATTTATGTAATTAAAATCATGAAAATTTATTGAATATAGAAAATATAATGTAAATGCATATCTGCAATAAATTATTATATTGCAAATCTTGTAATTAAAATCATGGAAACTTTATAACTTATTTATTGGGTTTCCATATATAACGTAATTGGTTATATATAGAAAATATAATGTCCCTTACAATATAATAACAGAATAATGTTTAAGTCAAATATATTCAAATATAAAAATGGTAAGGTGTAAATTGTTATTATTTCTATCAAAATAAGACGTAACAACTAATTAGAAATTGTAATAAGTTAATAATAACAAAATTACTAAACTTATAATAATTATTATAAATTATAGAGATTATCATTAATAAATAGATAAATATAAGATACAAATAAATTTTTCTCGGTTTTGATTAAAATATATTAAATGGACAAAACCAACAACAATATATGATTGATTATATAAAAATTAAATAAATTACATGAATTGTAAAAAATACATAAATACATAAATAATAACAAATATATACACAATATTAAACAAAAAATAAGATATCTAATCAACAAATCTTCAATCCACAAAATTAGCTATATCAAGTTGGTAACATAATCTGAAGTGAGAAAATTAAATATTAATATTAATATCACATAATAAACAAATTACCAATTATGGAAGATTTGAATTATGTAAACAAATGTAAAATTGATGTTTTAATTGATAACCATAATATTTGAATCGCGTACCCAGAAAAACGAAATAGAGAAAATCTCCATTGTATCTTCGATTTTGATATAGAACCTAAAGAAATTATAAGAAAATTATATAATAATTAATATAAATACAAACCAAAACGGAAAAAAATTGTAAATGAAATAAGGAATAATATGATAATCAGACATTAGAGTAGCAAATTATAAGAAAATTATATAATAATTAATATAAATACAAACCAAAACGGAAAAAAATTGTAAATGAAATAAGGAATAATATGATAATCAGACATTAGAGTAGCAAATAAAACTTTACCGGAAAACCGTAATAACTTCAAAATATCAATTCTATCTTGGATTTTGATATACAACCTAAAGAGATTATTACAAAATCATATAAAAATTAAAATAAATATAAAACCTTATCGGAAAAAGATATAACCTTGCCAAAAAATCATATAACATTTTTGGCCATTAGAGTATAATATATAACCTTACCGGAAAACGATTTAATCCCGATCTACATTAACGGAATATAGAAGATGGTGGAGTTAGTAAGTCGAGAGAGAGAGAGAGAGGGATTAAAATGATTAGGGTTGGAAAATCTTAAAGTTTAAATAGAGTGTATGGGATGATTTAGCCATAATAGGAAATGAAATAGGTGACTTGGCAACGATGTGGAATTGATATGGATACCCTAGTTGAGTGACATGTGAATCATAGGTTTTGCTTTAATAGTATTGTTAGATTGAGTCACGTCAAACCTTTCGTTTTTGTAAATACTTTCAAAATTTACAATGTTCAAATCTCATAATCAAGCCTTTATTTAATTCTTATCAACGAATAACAATACAATTATCGAATAGACACCGACATAATCAATATAGTTTTATATTTTTCAATAAGAATTTTTTGAGTGAACTTATTTTTTAATTTAAAAGTGAAGAAACACGGATCTAATCCCCTAAGGGCTTAGATCCAATGAGTCCACAGGGTACGGATCAATTACTTCAACAACTAACGATACAAGCCAAATTCCCAAGTCCTATGACGAGACACCTGCAAAACAACCATCGCGGGCTTGTTACGGGAAGGACGGGGGGAGGGGGGGGTCTTCCCGTAACCAGCCTCCGGCGTGAAAATAAGTACAGTTCCGGCAAAGAGTGAAAGTACTTAAGTATTTAGAGTAGATAATTGGGAGTGAATGAATACCTCATGGAGATTGAGATGGTATTTATAGCCGAAGGGTGTGGGAATGTGATTGGCCCAGCTGCTCCTTTCTAGAAAATGCTCCCGTAACCATCTGGACACGTGTCTCCACATGATAGGGCAAGTTGTCTAGCCCATGTGCATGGTTGTAACAACCTGGACGCAGTCCGTACGTGATAGGACGAGCTATGTAACAACTCGGTTTTTCCAATTTATGTTACCCGACCCGTTTTATATTCGAAAAATTTATCCAAGAAAAATATCGCGTTAATCGAGATAATATTATTTTATTAATATTAATAATTGATATTATATTTAGTATATATATATATATGTATATATATATATAAACAACTTTGATTTATATTCAATTTTAACCCAATTTAAACTTTAACCTATTATTGTCTACATCTCTAAACTATAAGGATCAAAGTGCAAATATCTAAGATATTGACCCAGAAACCGTTTACCCCGACCCTATTCGCAACCCGTTGCCCGTTTCATTGCTTGGACCTCAATTATCGGCTTAATCATGGAAATTATTCAATGCATATCATTATTCTTGCCTTAAACGATATGACCGACATAGTTAACTAGGTATTTGAGATCAATTTGATGTGTATTACTATTATGAACGAGCCGTCCTTGCTTTCTAATCAATTCATAACCTATCGAGCACCATAACTCAATTAATTGAATCTGCACAATCCTCTTAACCCTCGCCATCAAAACCCTATGCCGAATTTTAAAATTAACGTGCTGTTCGTCTAGTTCTGATCTCACCCTTGGCCGCAACTGTGTACTCTTGGTTCTGCATCCTAAGGACATCAACTAAGATAATTATATATGTGGTTCTGATCGCTTTGATCTGCTTAACATTAACCCTAACGTTAATCGGATTAACTCTATACAGATTTATCGATTTGTTATCTAGGGTTCTTGGATGTGAAACGCATCTACGGGTTTTGTTTTAACTGTCTCATAGTTTAACCATCTATACACCCATCTCTGTTGGCTGGGTGCGTGATTGTTAATTCCATGAGCCGGCCATGGCGCGGGTTCGAGTCCCGACCATGGCAGATTTTTATTTATTTATTTTTTTTGTTTTAATTGTTTTACAATCTAAAAGGTTTAACTAATTTATTATAGTTAACATTAAATATCAAATAAACGTTATACTATTAAAACCGACATGTAAATCGATCATTTTTCCGAATTTTGGTTAAACACCATATATATATATAGGTATTGGATCATTTCAGAAGTTTTTTTACAGCGAGAAGTGCGAGAAGTGAAGGTGTAACTCCATGAATCCCTAATTTCACTCCATTTCTTATGTGTAGGTGCGCTGTGTAGGTGCATATGTATGTGTGTAGGTACGTATGTTTGTATATATGTATGTATGTTTGTATGTGTGTAGGTACATAGGTTTGAATGTGGCTCAGTACATTTGTATGTTTGTAGGTAGGTTTGAATGTGTAATTAAGACATAAATACAATCAACCTACATATATGTATGTAACATCATATGAAAGGGAGTAAAATTAGGGATTAATGGAGTTATACCTTTACTTATAGCACTTCTCACTGTAATATCACTTCTCGCAAGATCTATCCCCTATATATATATATATATATATATATATATATATATATATATATATATGATTAGTTCATTTCAGAAGTGTTCTTAGCGTGAGAAGTGCGAGAAGAGCCTTTAACCAATTAGATATTTTCTTGTTTATTTTAACTTTATTTAATCATATGGGTATATTAGTAAATTATCTAGTTATGTTATTTTGGTAACTAATAATTGTTAAAACAAGTTAAAAATCATTATTTTTTTTATTTGATTATGTTTTATTATCATTCTTAACAATTGATATTGTTGTTCGTCAAACTAATTCTTTTTCATCATTTTATTGTTGACAATATCAAATTCATATGAACCGTGAGATTTTATATTTTTGAATTATCACAGATCAAAGTTCTATCAGTTCAGCATATTGTTTTTGTTCTATAATGTATTTTAGTTTTGATTATTCAAATACACAAAATAATCAAACCAAGTTATAATGAATTTGTTTATTCCAATTCCATATTTTTCATAGAATCAATTTTTATTATTTAATCGATTCATAGAATTCGTTAAGGTTATACGAGCCAACCCGTTAGTGCATTATGCTACAAATTAATTATAAACCACAATCCTACACTAGCTACATACATAAGAATAAAAAGATACTATTAGATCCTAACCCATCACATTAATTAAAAAACACTTTCTACATGTCAATCCTTCAAAAAAAATCCCAAATTCATAAACGATATAAATTATACATACACACTTCGAAATACCACCTACACAATACATAAATGAACCAACACACGATAAAAAAAATTATACATACACAATTCAAAGTATCACCTACATAGTACATATATGAACATACGCATTACTTACATGAACCTATAGTTGGTAAAAGATACACATACATAATTCAAAATACCACATATGTAATACATATATGAACCTACAAAGTACATTAATGAATCTGCACACGATAAAAATTAGAAAGACACAATTTGAAATACCACCTATACAATACATATATGAACCTACAAATTACATAAATGAACCTAAACATGATAAAAATACACCTACATAATTCAAAATACCACAAATACAATTCATGTATGAACCTACATAGTACATAAATGAGTTTACACAAGAAAAAAATACACATACACAATTTGAAATATCACCTATATCAACAAAATAAATAATGTAACTTTTAACATAATATTTTTTAAATTATGAATTTAGTTCATTAATTAATTATGAACTAATTAATTTCTAAATAATGTAACTTTAAAATATTGTTGGTCAACGTGTTTTTATGAACATTGAAGAACGTTTTTTTGCAAATTGTGAAATTTTTTTGCAAACTTAAATTATTATAATATATTATCTAAGAGATAATTTAGTTAAAATTTTAGAATATAATAATGAAACATAAGTTACAAATATGACTTCTACCAAGCAAAATACCAATATGCTCTATTGTTTCAAACTCCATTAATTTCCATTAAGATGTTGAAGCTCATAATTACACTAAGACCATTTTGATTGTAGACCATAGATCAATCATCATCAATGTTTATGATTAACTTTTCGCACTTCTCGCTATAAAATCACTTTTATATATATATATATATATAATATATATATATATATATATATATGCTATATATATTTATTAATATGTTTATGTAATGAATTATTAAAATTGATAAAAGTTTTAATATGTATATATATATATAGGGAGAGAATATGAGAGAACTCCTTTTTATGGAGTTAACTAGAGAACTAATAATGAAATATTTTTAGTTTAATTAAAAAAAATATTTTTTTTTCTTTCATCCTTCTTATATGTTGTTATTCTTCACCCCAAAAAAATATAAAAATAAAAAAAATAAAAAAAATTAACGAGTAATGCATATATGTAATACACCGATTTTTTTTTAAAATGCATATGTGCAATAGTGTGCATTTTGATATTTGAAATAGTGTTGAATAGCATATGTATAGTTGTATGTATTGTATATTTGCAATAGTGTTATATTATATACAAAAACTAAAAAATCGATATAGTGCATATGTGCATTAGTGTTGTATTACATATATGCGATAATGTGTTTTGCATACAATTATTAGTGTCGTATTTGCATATATTCAATCGTGTGTATTTAGATAATGTATTTGTGTTGTATTATATGCAATAAAACACTATTTTATATATACAATACACATTAATGCACATACGCATTACATCGACGGTTTTTTTAGGAACAATATCATCTTATTAGAAGGAGGAAAGAAAAAAAAATCACAAAATAATTTTTTTAAAATAGTTAGAAATAATTCCTTACTAGTTCTCTAGTTCTCTATTTAAAAGGAGTTCTCTCTCTCTCTCTCTATATATATATATATATATAGGATGAGTATCATTACAGAATTGTTAAATTATTTAATAACTTTAAGGAACCCTTGAAAACTAACGTCTTTTATAAAAAATTTTGTATGCTAACATTCTTTGAGAGTAGTTTTATCATATATATATATATATATATATATATATTAATATATATAAAGGAGTTTAAATCTAAAGTATATATTTATTATAATCGCGTTAATTAACGTATTCTATAAAAGAACATATTTTATATTAATTATTTATTATGTGTTATCTATAATTTACAACATTAATATAAAAGAAATCTTTATTAATAATAAAGATATATATAGATACATTAAACATATTTTTTAGTTTAAAGTAAATATTTTTAGATAGTCTCTTTATATAATTTATCCAACAAATTTATAAATATTTATTCAAGTATTTTTATGTATTTTATAATTAAATCATATTATCTACAATAAAACTTTAGTAATAAAATTTTAATAGACTAGAGTGATAATTAACTTTCTTAAGATTTCACATTCATAAATCCCGAACCTCTATCCAGTGTTAGCTTCGTTATTCTATCCATATTTATTTCCGTAATTATTGTTACTTAGGATTCGTTCATTGATACACCTCGAGCGTGACATTATCCTTACCGTCTTACTGTACTTACTCTCGCTTGCTTATTCGATCAGGTGAGTACCACATTCCCCTATTTTACCCGTTTTCCATGTTTTGGGGACATATGCTTAAATTATATTTCTCATATATATACTTATACTCAAAACTACAACTATTGTCTTATGTATTAACAACTTATACCTTACTTGTTTATGTGCTTATTTGCTTTGTATGCTTCCGCATTCGGAGAGGTCCAACATAATCTCAGTCTAGTATGATCATACGCCAGTCGTTAGCCTTTGTGCTTCTTGACAACTCAGTTGTACTGGCTCATTTGGTTAATTTTTATTCTCATATGACTTGTTGCAACTACTTATATTTATACTATACTATATGCACATTTAAAGTGGTGTGTTTCTCACTCAACCTTGTGTTGACAAAACTACTTTATTTTCAACGCATATGCAGGTTATCGTTTGATGTGAAGTAATTGAAGTTAGAAGATTACTTAAGGATTTATGCTAGAAGAAATTACTTGATACAATATTAATTAAAATTTTATAATTGTTTGATGTCATATTTGTTTTTGGGATATTGTAATGAATATTTGTTTTATTTGAAATTATTAAATAGATATTGAAACTTATATTGTGCATGATAGTAACCTGGAGAGCTGTGACAATCAGTTCGCGCCTCGACATTTCTACCGTAGGTTGGGGTGTGACAAGTTAAACTTGACCATGTGCACAGTTATAACAACCTGGCCAGCTGTCCTTCTTCTATTGGTTGATGGGTCACGTGTTTCCCAAGAAAGGACCTTGGTAAATCTTCTAGAAGAGAATTAGTTAATTACAGCTGTCCTATGATGTTGCCTTCTGGACATCTTTGCGGGTGAGAACAGTACCCTGCGGATGACTTCTGAGGGCGTCTAGATCCTTCCGCATGTAGTCTCTAGGATGCATTATTGTTCTTCCTTTGTCTTGAGTTATGCGGGGTGATTTATATTTCCGGCGGGTGGCATATGAGGGGGTCTCCTATGGCCTGCGGATGGTACTTAAGGGTATTTGGGTCTTTTTGGTACCCTACTTCTATAAAAAGCTTTTAATTAAGTATCAAAATATCATCGAATTCAAAATTATGTTTGTCAAAATATTAAGAAAAGGAAGAATAGTTGTAAAACTTGTTTTATATGAGTACTGGAAGAAAAAACATATTTTAAGGATAATCCCAAGGGATTTCGGGTTACTTTCTGTAACATCTGGCAAAAATATTCGCTAATGTAATCATGTTTATCCATCCTAATATCGTTTTATTAATAAAAGCTCTCTTTATTAAGGTTCAATATCTTGTAAAGTCAACAAAAAGACCAAGTTCATGATAGAACCTTGAGAGCTGTAGCAATTAGTTCACGCCCCGATATTTCCGCCTTAGGTTGGGGTGTGACATGACGCCCTCCACTTCCATCGCGTTGGGTTAGAAGTGCGCGTATTTTGAGTATGGTATGTGTTAGGTTATCAACTATGATAGTCATACGTAATGTTATATTCTTTGCTCGTCTACAACATCACAATTTGTTTAAGAAGTAAAATGCCTATTGTTTTTGTGATGTAATGACGGTAGATCATTACACACGTATTGGTGTTATAATGGCGGTAAATCATTATACACGAGATGTTTTTAATATAATTCGGGGTGTAGTGACGATTACACACGAATTGATATTGGATATAATGACAAAAGATCATTATATGGATGTTATTTTCGATTTCTATATATATATATATATATATGGACTATTTTTATTATAATGGGAAACTCACTAACACATCGTGTTGACCATTATTTTAATATGCTTTTCAGATAAGTGAAGGTTTCGAGGAGGCATGGAAGGGAGGGTGGGTTGTGGTTGAATAATGTTGAAATAAGATTTTAGTAAACCGTGCAATGGCACGTGTATGAAACTCTGATAATGTAAAATATATATTGTCTTTAATAAAAGTTAAAGCTTTTATTATTACTTGTTCTATTGTTATTAGCTATCGGCATCTGTCATAACCCGAACGACTTAAGTTAAGTCTTTTGCTGTTTTAAGTTAAGATTTTCGGGGTGTGACACTTTCTACAAGTTGGGGCCCTCATATTAGTACCATTATGGGAAACTCTCATTGGGTGATAGGTGCTCACGCCACAGTTGGGATAGCTTCCATCTTCGGCAAGACACCCACACCACATTGGCAACCTTCCCCGTCGTTAATCCAACCACATGCTGCGTGTCATAACCCCTCTCTCTTTCTTTTATCTATGAAGATCGAACCCCTATATGTTTAATATGATTAGATGGTGGTGGTAGCAACCGATGGTACGATTGAGCCGTAGCGGTGGCAATTAGATAGTGGTGCTATGGTGGCATCACAATATTTTGGTGTGGAAAATAGAAAAAGGGGTTGCCAGTTATTTTCGGTTGTCGATGATGGTGGTGTTCTCGCCAGCTTTCTTTGCTTGAATCTCTGATTCAGGCTATAGTGATGCTCCGCTATTGCAGCCATGACAAATAACTAAGCCTCAAGTAATTAATGTGCGGGTACACAGTAACATTAAAGTTTAGTTGTTTTTAGAGGAAATTCTCAAAATAAGCGTTTATGAATAAGTTTTTCAGGTTTTAGGTGTCATTTCCAATACATTCCCAAAATAGGTATTATAAAATAGTAATAACAAATAGTTTATGATTACACACGAGTAGTTTGTATAACCAATTAAAACTTGTCACGTGTCCATAAACTAACCGTAACGACCAGTTTCACTAATCATCTACTCGTAACGATTAAATAAGTTCAAACCTCGTAATCAACGCCCACGAGTAAATAAGAAAACTTTAAGTCGCGATGAGTAGATTTTAAAACTTTCGAGACACAAGTAGTTTATCAAACTAACCACGACGATGCGTTTGTTTACCAAATACATCGAACCGGTTTTTTTTTTTACAAAATACTAACCGGAATGGTTAGTTTGATAGGTCAACTAGTCGTTACGAGTAGATCTTGGTCAATGACTAGTTTACATTCACCATACGAGTATTTTATTGAGTATTTTATTAGTAATTAACTAGTCTCGATAAGTTTACCTAGTAAACATTACGCATACGAGTGGTTAACATGTAGTTAACTCGTCCTGACTAGTTTACCTTGTTTAAATTCCCGTTACGAGTATTTTATTAGTAATTAACTTGTCTTGATAAGTTTACCTGATTTACATTACCCATACGAGTTGTTTATACGTAGTTAACTCGTCGTGACTAATATCATGCGATAAACTAGTCGCGACTATATATTAATTTGTATATTACTCGTTTAGTTTACTATAATCCCTTACCAGTTAACTTTCCAAAAGTAGAAATTGTCTAGTTTGTCAAATGAATTGCCGGAATCACTTCGCCACCGACGCAACGATGGAAGGGTTATTTGTTCTTGTGGTTATGTTACAACGATTCTCACTTCTTGGACCGAAGCAAATTGTAACGACTTCAAAACAACATTATAACGACTAGTTTAGACTATAAAGTAACGAGACGAGTAATTTTTAAGAATTTATAAAATAAATCGGAATACCGGTAAAATGAGTCGCAACGAGTAGATTGTTACGTTAAAGTAGCAAAGACGAGTTAGTTACTAATTAACTACTCGTATAGGGAATGCACACAAGGTAAACTAGTCACGACGAGTTAACTACATATAAACTACTCGTATGTGTATTGTAAATCAGGTAAACTTATCCACGAGTTAATTACTAATAAAATACTCGTACCTGGAATCAAAACAAGGTAAACTTGTGACAATCGTCAATTTCAGGTTAACTCCGTTAACTCAACTCCGTCAATTCAAACTTAAGATCACTGAATCTATAACGCACACCTCATTACATTTAAACTAGGGTTTAAATGACGCTTAACACTTACTACATGTGTAGTCTTTCGGGAATTGCACCGAAACGCAAACGAGTTGACGCAAACGATTGGTGAATAAACGAAAAACGTCAAAACAGTAATTATGTGATAATTATGTGTTAGACTTATGTGTTGTGTGATAACATCGTTATAAACACTAACTCAAGATGTAAACAAGTTAGTTTAAGCTAGATAAGTAATACTTAGAAGTGGAGGGGCCAAAGTGTAACATAGTATTATTATAAATAATAATAATAATAAACCCTAACTTATTGTTCTCTCCCCACCCAAAATCCCGATCGGACTCCTCTTTCCCCCCCCCCCCCCCTCACGGCTGCCGCCACCTATATACACACATACAATCAAGTTCTCAAGCCTTTGATTGAAGATTAAGGTGCTAGGAAGGTATAAACGACTGTCCTATGCATCCTTTATACTTAATTTCGATGTTTAATGGGTTAATTGAAAACCCTAGAGGCCGATTATGTGTGTATGTAGTTTATATGATTGTTGTTGATTTGATGATGATATGATAACTAGAATGGATATTGTTACATGTTAACTACTTGTGTCTTTGATTTGAGTTCAAGCAAAAACCCTAATCATGTATGTAATGTGTAATTGATGTGCATGGATAGTGATTATGGAGTCTAGAGTGTTATATGAATGAAGGATGGTCCATAGATAGTTAATATGTTAAGTTTGGATGCAAACAGTTTCTGGACAGATTGTGTTATTGATGTTTAATTGGCTGTAACGAGGTGTAAATGTGAAAATTGGTTGAGATTATTGATACTACAGTAAACCAGGTTGAGTCTAGTTTCTAAAGAATATAAACTTGTAATTTTTGGATAAGTAAAGGTTAACTTTTATGATTTTACAAAAACGTTGTGCAAAGCTGAGCTGTTAGACCTGTTGTTAGGTTGTTTTGTAAATGTTATATCTCATGAACTACGAGACCAATTGGGTTGGTTCCACTTCTAGAAGTTGACTCATTGAGTTAGGAACCTAACCCAAGTGGTCTCGCATTTATTGGATTTTTCGTTTAACGGGAATTTCAAATAAAATTCTGTTGCGCATGAATTTGACTGTTATGAGTTTGCTGTAATTATTTGATGATTGTGAGAAACCTATGTGGAATAAAAATATAATAAAATATGTTCTAGAAACCTAAGACATATATGCTTTTTTGATGATTTTTGGTAAATTAATTGTGATTCTATGATCGGTGAGATAGTACAATCTTTCAAGTAGGATTTCTGTCTCGGTGAAACTAGCTGCTGAATTTTGTGAAAATGCATGAAACATGATACTTGCTATATAATTGATATGTTTTGACCAAATTACCCTTGTGGGGAATAATTGCTAGCTAATTGCTATGTGTTGACCAAATTGCCCTTACAGGGAGTAATTGCTAGTGATGTACTTTATGAATACATGACACGTAAATAATTGCTTACACATGTAACGTATCACAAATACCTTTGTTAAAGTCACACACGATTCACAAACGAAACACGAAACATGTTATGTGCATAGGTATTATGTGCCGGGTCTAGAGACTCGATAATATTCCGACACTTAGAAAAATCTCTTTGTTGTTTTAGAACGCTAGAGAGAGTTTTTCTGTGACGCGCATCTTGGTGAATTATTTTGGGAATACTTCGCAAACAGTGAGTTTCACTTTCCCCTTTTAAACTTTTTAAACGCTTTTCACTTGGGGGAGATAACATACTCCGAAACGCATTTAAGATTTTGTTAATATAGATTATATATCACTTGTAAAGACTAAGTGGCAAACGCAATAACTAAAGTCCTTCATAACATCAAACCGGTTAATATTTGGATAATAGCGAGTCACTGTTGAGTAGTACTACTGGGTTTGACAAACCCCACCCAACGCTAAACTCGACTGGAGGTCGAGTGGGTGTAATCTTGGCTAAAAACATACCATGGTCTGGATGACCTGGTGGCAAGGCAAATGATAAACAGTCAGCTTCGGTGTCGAACACTTAGTGATACTTGTTTTATAGGCTAGCTACCTATAGATATATAATTGACATAACACTATCTGGGAACGCAAAACGCTGTAACGCAAAACGCTTAACGCAAAACGCTGAACGCAAACGCTAAACACTTTATTTTATATAAACTTGTGAACTCACCAACCTTGTGTTACACTTTTAGTATGTTATTCTCAGGTAGCCGAGGCGGGCGCGCGGTTTAGGAACATGCATTGCTTGAAACACTTTTAACTATGCAAACTTATTTTTAACTGTTATCATTGGGTTTTAAGTCGTCCTGCGTGACGTAACATTGTTTTCTATGGTTTTACGCCTCCGCATTTAATTACTCGTAAACGTTTTCATGGTTTTGAAAATTTGTTTTATGGTTTGATTATAACTAATGATTCCGATCCTGTTAGTTCACACCCTCTGACGGTAAAACTCCGTTAGTGGATTTTGAGGTTGTGATAGATTGGTATCAGAGAAATTGGTTATAGCGAACTAGAAGCTGCATGCATACTAGACTATAACCGCGACGACCCATTAGTTATAATGATACGCACTGCATAGATTTATGTAGTCTTTGTTATCTTATCTCTTTACCTCTTTCACTCATACGCGCGCGCATACACGGCTTACCTGTAGGAATGTCGACGCCGCCATCATCATCATCATCCGATCTGATGACTCATGCTCACGGCAAGGAACCGCAGTTACCCACCGCATCGCCACCCCGTGTAGTTCCGGAACTCAAAGCTCCCGCACCGAAGAGGTACCGCTTATCCGGAGGCATGTACGAAAACCAAGTTAGCTGGGATTGGTACCCTAACATGATCAGACGTATGGTCTATCGCGAACAAGTTCCCCCGTTACCTCACCCGAACCATCCTTCTTACCCCAACACCCTACCACCTATAACCGAACCTGTAGAGCGAGTTCTCGCAGCTGTCGTTTCTTGCTTGGAGCGTGACGTGGGTTACATGCGCTATACGAGGGCTAACGTTTCCGGACTGTTAAAAGACGGAACCGAGACTAAGGAGGAAATTGCCCGCATGGCAGCGGCAATGAAGGAAATGCAAGAGGCTAGTGATCAACAGATGAAAATTATGAGAAAGATGCAAGCCGAGATGATAGACTTGCAAGAGCAACTCCAAGTACAAGGACCCGAACCGAGATGGCTTTAGAGCGTTGCGATGTGTTACAAATGCAAATTGCTCAGAACGCAGCAGAACCTGAGGCAGAGCCTGAAGAGGAACTTGAAGAAGATCCCGAAGAGGAGCCAGAGGAGGATCCCGAGGAAGATCCCGAGGAGGAACCCGAAGAAGAACCGGAGGAAGAACCGGCTGAGGAGGAGGCACACTCAGAGGTGTCCTCAGATGATGACATCTAGTGATGATGACACCTAGATGGAGGGGTTGTCTCCATCCGAGCTATTATTTTCTATGATTTTAAGGATTGATTGGAAATACTTTGTAGCGAATACAATGGTTTTAATCATGAATTTTTATTTAGATTAATATATGGTTGTGATGTGATGTTGTTTCTTATGTCTTTCTTACCTATCTTTTTATTACATGTATGGTGTGTTGTATATGAAAGAAAAATTCATTTTTAAAATTTTATACTGTGATTCTAGGAAATGGCTGGAAGAAACGCTGGACACGGACGTGGTAACATCAACTTGACTGCAGCTGAACTCCAAACCCTGCTGAACGACCATGCGGCGGCCGCTTTAGCCGCACACGTTCAGAATCAAGCTGGAGGTCCAAGTGGATCATGTACCTTCAAGAATTACCTTGACTGCAAGCCCAGTTCGTTTAAAGGCACTGAGGGAGCTATAGGCTTCCTGCGTTGGGCTGAGAAGGCCGAATCGGCGTTTGAGATGTGTAATTGTCACCCTGCCAGTAGGGTCAAATTCGCTGCTGGAACACTTGAGGATTCTGCCCTCACTTGGTGGAATTCGAACATGCAGATCCTTGGATTGGAACTGGCTAACGCTATGAACTGGGAGGAGTTCAAGAACATGATGCGAGAGGAGTACTGTCCGAGAGAGGAGATTTCGAAGTTAGATTTAGAATTTTGGTCACTGAAGATGGTGGGCTCAGAAATCGAAGCCTACACTACCCGTTCTTACGAGTTAGCGGTGATGTGTCCGCGGATGGTAGATCCGCCGAGTAAGAGGATTGAAATGTATATCGATGGGTTAGCACCGCAAATTCAGGGCATGGTGACGTCTTCCAGACCAGCCACGATTCAACAAGCGATCCGTTTAGCTCACAAACTGACGGATCAAGCTGTGACCCAAGGTGCGTTACCACCTAGGGGTTCAACCACTAAAGCCCGTGACAACCCGAGTAATGACAATAACAGCAATAGCAACCCGAGAAGCGGAAAGAGAAAGTTTGACAACACCAGATCCTCATCCTCGAACCTCCCACCGCAACAACACTACCGTAAGCCCGAATTCACTCGGAGCTTTAACAATCAGAGTCACCACAACAATAATAACGGTAGCGGGCAGGGTTCGAGCGGATATGCTGGGAAATATCCGAAGTGCAATAGGTGCAACTATCATCATGTTGGCCCGTGTGACCGTGTCAGGTGTCAGAGATGCGGAAAGATGGGTCACCAGGCGAAGGAATGTAGAGGAGACCTTGCGGCAAAGGGTGCTCCTAAACCACCTATGACGACGAAGGGATGTTTCGAATGTGGGCAGGAAGGTCATTTCAGGAAAGATTGTCCCAAGCTGAAACAGAACGACAACAATGGAGGTAATGGAAGTGGCAGTAGTGGTGGAAACAATGGCAAGGGAAGAGCTTTTGTAATTGGGTCGGGTCAAGCCCGCAATGATCCGTACGTGGTGACTGGTAAGTTCCCTGTGAACGATTGTTTTGCTTCTGTATTGTTTGACACTGGAGCTGATAGGAGTTTTGTGTCGAAAGCCTTTAGCCAACTCTTAGACTTAACTCCAACCCCGTTAGATGCTAAGTTTCCTGTTGAATTAGCTGACGGTAAGACTATAGTAACGACTCATGTACTTGCGGGATGTAAGTTAAAACTGTCAGGTCATGTCTTTGATATCGACCTTATTCCTTTTACGCTTAGTAGTTTCGATGTCGTGGTCGGCATGGACTGGTATCCGAGAACCGAGCGGAGATTATATGTCACGACAAGATAGTCAACATTACTACCCCTTCCGGCGAGATCATTTCGGTCTGAGGCGAGAGAAGCGGCATGACCACCAGCGTCATTACCCTCATGAAGGCGCAGAAGTACCTGAGAAAGGGTCATCTGGCAATTTTGGCGCAGATTGTTGAGAAACCCGCGGAGGAGAAGCGAATTGAATATATACCGATTGTGCGAGATTTTCCGGAAGTTTTCCCGGAGGATTTGCCTGGACTCCCTCCTATACGACAAGTCGAATTCCAAATCTAGTTGACACCCGGTGCAGCACCCATAGCACGAGCCCCGTATCGGCTCGCACCGGCGGAGCTTCAGGAGTTGTCCACTCAGTTGCAAGATTTGTTGGATAAGGGTTTTATCCGACCTAGCTCATCGCCATGGGGAGCCCCTGTCTTGTTTGTCCGAAAGAAGGACGGGACTTTCCGCATGTGTATCGACTACTGGGAGTTGAACAAGGTGACGGTCAAGAACCGTTATCCTTTACCCCGAATTGATGATTTGTTTGACCAGCTTCAAGGATCGAGTTACTACTCAAAGATCGATCTGCGATCCGGTTACCACCAACTAAGAGTGCGCGAAGAAGATATCTCAAAGACGGCTTTCAGAACACGGTATGGTCACTATGAGTTTTCGGTTATGCCTTTTGGACTAACCAACGCACCAGCCGTATTTATGGATCTCATAAATCGAGTATGCAAGGCGTACCTCGACAAGTTTGTGATTGTTTTCGTTGATGATATTCTCGTCTACTCCAAGAACGAAGCTGACCATGAAGAACACTTAAGGGTAATTCTGGAATTATTGAAGAAGGAACAACTGTATGCTAAACTCTCGAAATGTGAGTTTCGGCTTCGCGAGGTTCACTTTTTAGGACATGTGATCAACGAGAATGGTATCCATGTCGATCCCGGTAAGGTAGAGGCCATCAAAAACTGGGAAGCACCTAAGACTCCGACTGAGGTGCGGCAATTCCTAGGACTGGCCGGCTACTACCGACGTTTCATCGAGGGATTTTCAAAGATTGCTCAACCCCTCACCGCTTTGACTCACAAAGGCACTAAGTACAATTGGGGTGACGCGCAAGAATCCGCTTTTGAATTGTTGAAAACCAAACTCTGTAGCGCCCCTATTCTAGCCCTCCCCGAGGGAACGGAGAATTTTGAGGTACACTGTGACGCGTCTATACAAGGTCTCGGTTGTGTGCTGATGCAACTCGAGAAGGTTATAGCTTATGCCTCTCGACAACTACGGGTTCACGAGAAGAACTACACGACCCATGATTTGAACTCGGAGCTGTGGTGTTCGCCCTTAAGATATGAAGGCATTACTTGTACGGTACCAAGTTTACCATTTACACCGACCATAAGAGTCTCCAGCATATCTACGATCAGAAGGAGCTGAACATGCGACAGCACCGTTGGGTCGAGCTGCTTAAAGATTATGATCGTGCCATCAAGTACCACCCTGGCAAGGCCAATGTAGTGGCCGACGCCCTCAGTAGAAAAGAAACAGATAAACCCAGACGAGTGCGAGCATTGCAACTCACGATTCATGCAAACTTACCCGACCAGATTCGCGATGCCCAACTCGAAGCTTTGAAAGATGATAATCTTCCATCGGAACTCATGCGGGGCATGAACAAGCAACTTGAAACCAGATCGGACGGGGTCCGATATTTTGAGAACCGGATTTGGGTTCCACGGTTCGGAGAGTTGAGAACTCAGGTGATGGACGAAGCCCACAAGTCCCGATATTCTATCCACCCTGGCTCAGATAAAATGTACCATGACTTAAAGGCACTTTACTGGTGGCCGAACATGAAAGCCGACATTGCCACCTACGTGAGCAAATGCTTGACTTGTGCCAGAGTCAAAATAGAATACCAGAAACCATCTGGTCTATTGCAACAACCGGAACTCCCAATGTGGAAATGGGAACACATCTCAATGGATTTTATCACGGGTTTACCTAAGACACCGACGGGATGCGATACCATCTGGGTGATCGTTGACCGGTTGACTAAGTCTGCACACTTCTTAGCGATTAAGGAATCGGACAAAATGGAAAGACTGACCCGTGTTTACATGAAAGAAGTGGTGTCTAGGCACGGAGTGCCTGTCTCAATCATTTCTGATCGAGATTCTCGTTTCACTTCGCACTTTTGGAAGTCGCTGCAAAGCGCACTAAGCACCCGTGATATGAGCACAGCATACCATCCTCAGACGGATGGGCAAAGTGAACGAACTATTCAGACCCAGGAGGATATGTTGCGTGCATGCGTATTGGATTTCGGAAAAAGTTGGGAACCTCACTTACCTTTGGTAGAGTTTTCATATAATAACAGCTACCACGCAAGTATTAAAGCAGCGCCGTTTGAAGCGCTGTACGGACGGAAGTGTCTATCACCACTCTGCTGGGCAGAGGTGGGTGACAGCCAAATCACTGGTCCAGAACTGGTACTCGAAACTTCGGAAAAGATTGTACAAATCCGAAATCGCATGGCAGCAGCACGAGATCGCCAAAAGAGTTACGCCGACAAGCGCCGAAAGCCTCTCGAATTTCAAGTGAATGACCAAGTGTTACTTAAAGTTTCACCTTGGAAAGGTGTGGTTCGCTTTGGTAAGCGAAACAAACTCAACCCACGATATGTTGGTCCTTACCGGATAACTGAGCGCATTGGTCCGGTGGCGTACCGACTGGACCTACCAACGGAACTCAGTGGCGCACACAATGTATTCCACGTATCCAATTTGAAGAAATGCCTATCTGATGAAACCCAAGTAGTCCCTTTGGAGGAACTGCAAGTTGATGAACAGTTACGTTTCATTGAGGAACCAGTCGAGGTTTTGGATTGGGAAACCAAAACGCTCAAGCACAGCAAAATTCCAATCGTTAAGGTTCGTTGGAACTCGAGACGTGGACCGGAGTTCACGTGGGAACGCGAGGATCAAATGATGAAAAAGTATCCTCACCTTTTTGAAGAGCTAACCAAACACAAAAAACCGCGAAACCCGGCAAACCGTCAGAAATCACCGGAGGTATGAATTAAATTTCGGGACGAAATTTCTTTCTACTAGGGGTTGATATGACAAACTGAAAATTTTTCTTACTTTTTCAGACACTCATCACGACTTGACTCAAATTTTCGGGACGAAAATTCTTTAACATGGGAATGATGTGACAATCGTCAATTTCAGGTTAACTCCGTTAACTCAACTCCGTCAATTCAAACTTAAGATCACTGAATCTATAACGCACACCTCATTACATTTAAACTAGGGTTTAAATGACGCTTAACACTTACTACATGTGTAGTCTTTCGGGAATTGCACCGAAACGCAAACGAGTTGACGCAAACGATTGGTGAATAAACGAAAAACGTCAAAACAGTAATTATGTGATAATTATGTGTTAGACTTATGTGTTGTGTGATAACATCGTTATAAACACTAACTCAAGATGTAAACAAGTTAGTTTAAGCTAGATAAGTAATACTTAGAAGTGGAGGGGCCAAAGTGTAGCATAGTATTATTATAAATAATAATAATAATAAACCCTAACTTATTATTCTCTCCCCACCCAAAATCCCGATCGGACTCCTCTTTCCCCCCCCCCTCACGGCTGCCGCCACCTATATACACACATACAATCAAGTTCTCAAGCCTTTGATTGAAGATTAAGGTGCTAGGAAGGTATAAACGACTGTCCTATGCATCCTTTATACTTAATTTCGATGTTTAATGGGTTAATTGAAAACCCTAGAGGCCGATTATGTGTGTATGTAGTTTATATGATTGTTGTTGATTTGATGATGATATGATAACTAGAATGGATATTGTTATATGTTAACTACTTGTGTCTTTGATTTGAGTTCAAACAAAAACCCTAATCATGTATGTAATGTGTAATTGATGTGCATGGATAGTGATTATGGAGTCTAGAGTGTTATATGAATGAAGGATGGTCCATAGATAGTTAATATGTTAAGTTTGGATGCAAACAGTTTCTGGACAGATTGTGTTATTGATGTTTAATTGGCTATAACGAGGTGTAAATGTGAAAATTGGTTGAGATTATTGATACTACATTAAACTAGGTTGAGTCTAGTTTCTAAAGAATATAAACTTGTAATTTTTGGACAAGTAAAGGTTAACTTTTATGATTTTACAAAAACGTTGTGCAAAGCTGAGCTGTTAGACCTGCTGTTAGGTTTTTTTGTAAATGTTATATCTCATGAACTACGAGACCAATTGGGTTGGTTCTACTTCTGGAAGTTGACTCATTGAGTTAGGAACCTAACCCAAGTGGTCTCGCATTTATTGGATTTTTCGTTTAACGGGAATTTTAAATAACATTCTGTTGCGCATGAATTTGACTGTTATGAGTTTGATGTAATGATTTGATGATTGTGAGAAACCTATCTGGAATAAAAATATAATAAAATATGTTCTGGAAACCTAAGACATATATGCTTTTGTGATGATTTTTGGTAAATTAATTGTGATGCTATGATCGGTGAGATAGTACAATCTTTCAAATAGGATTTCTGTCTCGGTGAAACTAGCTGCTGAATTTTGTGAAAATGCATGAAACATGATACTTGCTATATAATTGATATGTTTTGACCAAATTACCCTTGTGGGGAATAATTGCTAGCTAATTGTTATGTGTTGACCAAATTGCCCTTACGGGGAGTAATTGCTAGTGATGTACTTTATGATACATGACACGTAAATAATTGTTTACACATGTAACGTATCACAAATACCTTTGTTAAAGTCACACACGATTCACAAACGAAACACGAAACATGTTATGTGCATAGGTATTATGTGCCGGGTCTAGAGACTCGATAATATTCCGACACTTAGAAAAATCTATTTGTTGTTTTAGAACGCTAGAGAGAGTTTTTCTGTGACGCGCATCTTGGTGAATTATTTTGGGAATACTTCGCAAACAGTGAGTTTCACTTTCCCCTTTTAAACTTTTTAAACGCTTTTCACTTGGGGGAGATAACATACTCCGAAACGCATTTAAGATTTTGTTAATATAGATTATATATCACTTGTAAAGACTAAGTGGCAAACGCAATAACTAAAGTCCTTCATAACATCGAACCGGTTAATATTTGGATAATAGCGAGTCACAGTTGAGTAGTACTACTGGGTTTGACAAACCCCACCCAACGCTAAACTCGACTGGAGGTCGAGTGGGTGTAATCTTGGCTAAACACATACCATGGTCTGGATGACCTGGTGGCAAGGCAAATGATAAACAGTCACCTTCGGTGTCGAACACTTAGTGATACTTGTTTTATAGGCTAGCTACCTATAGATATATAATTGACATAACACTATCTGGGAACGCAAAACGCTGTAACGCAAAACGCTTAACGCAAAACGCTGAACGCAAACGCTAAACACTTTATTTTATATAAACTTGTGAACTCACCAACCTTGTGTTGACACTTTTAGTATGTTATTCTCAGGTAGCCGAGGCGGGCGCGCGGTTTAGGAACATGCATTGCTTGAAACACTTTTAACTATGCAAACTTATTTTTAACTGTTATCATTGGGTTTTAAGTCATCCTGCGTGACGTAACATTGTTTTCTATGGTTTTACGCTTCCGCATTTAATTACTCGTAAACGTTTTCATGGTTTTGAAACTTTGTTTTATGGTTTGATTATAACTAATGATTCCGATCCTGTTAGTTCACACCCTCTGACGGTAAAACTCCGTTAGTGGTTTTTGAGGGTGTGACAAAACTAGTCAGGACGAGTTAACTACAAATAATCTACTCGTATACGTAATGTTTACGAGGTCAATTTATCGAGACGAGTTAATTACTATAAAATACTCGTTTGGTGAATGTAAACTAGTCGTTGACCAAGATCTACTCGTCACGAATAGTTGACCTATCAAACTAACCATTCCGGTTGGTATTTTGTAAAACTAACTAGCTCGATATATTTGGTAAACTAACGCATCATCGTGGTTAGTTTGATAAACTACATGTGTCTCGTAAAGTTTTAAAATCTAATCGTCGCGACTAAAAGATTTCTTATTTACTCGTGGGCGTTGATTACGAGGCTTAAAACTTATTTAATCGTTACGAGTAGATGATTAGTGAAACTGGTCGTTGCGGTTAGTTTATGGACACGTGACAAGTTTTAATTGATTATACATACTACTTGTGTATAATCATAAACTATTCGTCACGACTGCTTTATAATACCTATTTTGGGAATTTGTTGGAAATGACACATAAAACCTGAAAAACGTATTCATAAATGCTAATTTTGAGAATTTTCCCGTTGTTTTTAACTGTTTTACGTGAACATCTTAAAACTAGTTAAAACTTGTTTATAAAAAATAAGGGAAAATTCCCAAAATAAACGTTTATGAAAATGTTTTTCAGGATTTAGGTGCCATTTGCGAGAAATTCATAAAATATGTATTATAATCTAGTCGTGACGAGGACTTTGTATAACCAATTAAAACTTGACCCGTGTCTTTAAACTAACCATAACAAGCAGGTTTACTAACCATTTACTCGTCACGACTAAATAATTTTTATGCCTCGTAATCAACGCCCACGAGTAATTCATAAGTTCTTTAGTCGCGACGAGTAGATTGTAAGGTTAAACTAGTCGCGACGAGTTAATTACTTATAAACTACTCGTGTAGGAAATGTAAACCAGGTAAACTAGTCTCCGCGACTAAAGGACGTATGAATTACTCGTGGACGTTGATTATGAGACATGAAACTTATTTAGTCGTGCCGGGTAAATGATTAGTGAATCTGCTCGGTGTGGTTAGTTTAAGGGCACGTGGCAAGTTTTAACTGGTTCTACAAACTACTCGTGTGTAATCATAAACTACTCGTCACGACTAGCTTATATACCTATTTTGAAAATTTCTTGCAAATGACACCTAAAACCTGAAAAATGTTTTCATAAATGCTTATTTTGAGAATTTTTCAAAAAAAAAAAATAACAATAATAAGACGCCGTACACCTGGTTTGTCTCCTCCGTGTTTTTATAAAATAAACCCTACACACACTCATTTACTTGTCTGTTGTCTGTCTGCGTGTTCATCTAATCTAATCTAATCTAATAAATCACGGTGCACTTGTTCTACGCACCACAACAGAACAGATCTATCTGCTACAAACTTGGCGTTTTGGATTCTTAATAATTAAAGGTGCAACTATTATTATCATCGCTTATCCTTCACATTATCAGTTTATAGATCAGAACATTTGTTCCTAATTTCTAGGGTTTTATTACTACGATGCTTATTCGTTTACTTGAATGTAGATTATTATTATTATTATTATTATTATTATTATTATTATTATTATGCTGACATTGGATAATTTTCATCTAAATCAAATTTCTGCCACTCTAGGGTTTCATCTAAATCACGTTTTGTTGACTTAGCCACGTTTCTGTTAACTTTGTATATATTATATTGGCCAGTTTCTGTCCTGTTATATTCACCTGTAAAGCCCAAATGCTTTATTATTTAGTTTTTGGACTATTGGTTTACCAGCTCGAAATGTATAGTTTTGCTCTGAGCTCAATGATAACAAAACAGATCCCTCAGCGCATCATGGAATTGCATCGTGTGATGTGTGCATTTTAAAACCAATCTCTTTAAGTAGGCTGCACTGATGTCATATCAAAGAAAATCTCTTTATTTAGAGTAATGATGTTAAAGAGCTAGCTTATCATAATCTGACACCCTAGGCATACTGACCTCGTTAGGATTGTTTTTTCAAATAGTTTTATGATTCAAAGGGTTGAGTACACCGCCACTGTCATTTCTTGACAGTGAGCTTTTTAGTCACACGGTATGCGCTTTATCTATTCTAAGAGAATTTTCCCACCTTGGGTTACTTGTACTCTATTGGCAATACATGTGCAGTGTGCTTCAGATGTTCTCACTTCTTATCTCACTGAACATCTGCCCGCTTAGATTAGCATTTTAGCTGCAACATTGATATTTAAGTGAATGACAAGGTTATGAGTCTTTTAGCTGGTCTGCTCAATTTCAGTATTTGTTATGTCACAAAGTAGTATTTATGATAGACAAGTACAGGTCTAGCTATGCAAGGCTTGTTTACATTTGTTCTAAATTTACCGGTTTTCGGCTTTGTTATTTGCAGGGGTTATCTTTTTACATTATCACAAAGATAATGTTACTGATATACAAGTACAAATCTAGCTATACTGGTCAGGAGAAGCAAAATATTATATATTAGGTTGGGGAGAGAATCTCATTGTATAATTGAGATCTTGGAACTGATTACAAATTTGTAAAGTAAACTGTCAGAGAAATGATTAACAAGTCACTTTTCTTGACTTACCTTTACCTGTTAATCTACATTTTGCTGTCATCTGGGGTGATTTTGTATAATAAGGTAACTACTATGCATGATATGTCTCAATATTTTGTATCTTAATATACATTTTAAAAGAAGTTTCATCATACAGCTTATTTTTTTTAATTTGCAGTGGGTTCTCTCTAAAAAATACTTCAATTTTCCATTTCCTATCACACTTACCATGATACACATGGGCTTTTCTGGAGCTGTAGCATTCCTTCTTGTTCGTGTTTTCAAGGTGCCCGTATCGTTCTTTTTTAAAGTTTTTCATTTTTGATATTCTTCAGATTTTCTTAATGTTGTGCATTTTTCAAGTTTTGAATATTCCCTATGATGCTGCAGGTTGTTGCTCCTGTTAAAATGACATTTGAAATGTAAGATAATTAACGAAAATTATATAATCATTTCACTTATATTCTTCCACTAAATTTTCTTTTTTTTTAAATGGTTATTGTTAGATATGCAACATGTGTAATTCCCATCAGCGCCTTTTTTGCATCAAGTCTCTGGTATCTAACTAAAAACATCTATTTTATAATATGCCGGTGGCTGTATTTTTACACAAAGTGAGTCGGCATGATTGCAGGTTTGGCAACACTGCTTACTTGCATATATCAGTGGCCTTTATTCAGATGCTAAAAGCGCTAAGTATGTAAAAGAACCCATCAAAATATTGCTTGTTAGATGGAGAATAAATAACTGACTGATGAATACTATGATACAGTGCCAGTGGCAACACTTATCATGGCTGTCCTATGTGGCACGGACAAGCTTAGGTGGGATGTGTTCTTGAACATGTTGCTTGTCAGTGTTGGAGTTGTAATATCATCTTATGGGGAAATACATTTCAACGTGGTGGGCACACTTTATCAATGCACGGGCATATTTGCAGAAGCTTTGAGGCTGGTTTTGACTCAGGTTCTGTTGCAAAAAAAGGGATTGACTTTGAACCCAATTACAAGCTTGTATTACATAGCTCCATGCAGGTATTTGTAATTTATTATTAATGTAAATTACGGTTTTGGCTCCTGTGGTTTTCTCTCTTTAACCATTTCAGTCCAAAATATAATCTTTTAACAAATCAGGGCCTGAGGTTTAAATTTTAAAACCATATTGGTCTCTGATTCTAGTTAGATTGTTCAGTTGTATAAGGTCATGTGCCCCTCACATGTGGGGCATTGTAGTCCTGGATTTATTTAAATTTTTTTTTTGTAATAAACACATTGTAAAATTTGTTTATTTATTATTTTGTAATGTTATTGTGCTTTTAAACTTATGTATATGGATTTTTAATTCTATAGAAAGCAAATTATGTTGCTTGTTATTTTTTCTTCAATCATTCCAATATATATTTTTTATTTTTTAAAAGTAATGTACTCAATGTAAAATATTAGTAATTTATATTTTGATTGCAACATAAAAGTATTCGTTGACATCGTTCATATCTTATAAGTAGTGGTGGCAATGTGAGTGGGTTGGGTTGGATTTGGGTGATGGGTCAGCATGGGTACGGGTCAGGATGGGTATGGGGTCAGGATGGATTTTTAAAATAGAGGGTTATGATGGATATGGGTCAAGATAGGTAAAGCTAACCCATCTTGACCCAAGTTAAGGTTGACATACAAAGGGATTTAAAAACCCCTCAAAAAAATATTCAAAAACTATTAAAAAATAATAACTCAAAATATAAATAAAAAATGCAAATTGTAAAATAACTAAAATGTTTCCCCCGTCATCCTCGTTCATTAAAAAAACCCCGTTCTGTACTGGTTCAGATTCAAGTTTTTCTGGTTTTTTTTTCGATTCGGTTTTGTTTTTTTTTTTCATTTCGGTCGGTTTCGGTATTTGCTCGGTTTCATTGATTTCGGTTTCGATTTCTCAGTTTTTTCGCTTTCAGCGTTGTTTTGTTTTAGTCAGTTTTTTCGGTTTCATTTCGTTTTTTTTGTTTCGTTTCGATTCATTTTGTTTTATATTAGTCGGTTATGTTTCAGTTTTTTTGTTTTGTTTTGGTAAACTTTTTGATTGCATTTCGCTTTTCTATGTTTCGTTTTGGTCAGTTTTTCGGTGTCCTATCGGTTTTTTTGTATCGTTTTGGTCGTTTTTCTATTTCGGTTTCGTCTCAGTTTTTTTGTTTCGTTTTGGTCGGGTCGGTGTTTGTGATTCGTTTTGATCCGGTTTTTAAATTGCATTTAGTTTTTTTATGTTTCCTTTTGGTCAGTTTTTCAGCTTCAATTTAGTTTTTTTGTTTCGTTTCGGTCGTTTTTCTATTTCAGTTCAGTTTCGTTTCGGTCGTTTTTCTATTTCAGTTCAGTTTCGTTTCGTTTTTTTGTTTCGTTTTGGTCGGTTCCGTGTTTTTGTTTTGTTTTGGTCAGCTTTTCAGTTTCATTTCGCTTTTTTTTTGTTTCGCATTGGTCGTTTTTCTATTCCGGTTCAGTTTTGTTTTGGTCGTTTTTCTATTTCAGTTCAGTTTCATCTCGGTTTTTTGTTTCGTTTTGGTCAGTTCGGTGTTTTTGTTTTGTTTTGATCAACTTTTCATTTGCATTTCGCTTTTTTTTGTTTCGTTTTGGTCAACTTTTCGGTTTCATATCGGTTTTTTTGTTTCGTTTTGTTCGTTTTTCTATTTCAATTCAGTTTTGTTTCGGTTCGGTCGATTCGGTGTTTTTGTTTAGTTTTGGTTAGCTTTTTGGTTGCATTTCGCTTTTTTCTTTCGTTTTGGTCAGTTTTTCGGTTTCATTCCGGTTTTTTGTGTTTCGCTTTGGTCGTTTTTCTATTTCGATTCAGTTTCGTTTTAGTCGATTCGGGGTTTTTGTTTCATTTTGATCGTGTTTTGGGTTTCGGATGAGTTTTGTTTCTCACGTGATAGTTTGGGTATTTTGAATTAGATAAATTTTGGATAACTTGGATATTTTGTTTTGACCCATTTTAACCTATAAATAAAACTCACTTGTATATTTCCAGCCCATCCTGACCCACTTGAAGAATTTTTATGATACATCCTAACCCATTTTACTTTTAAAGTTTATCCATCTTAACCCAAAAAAATCCATTTGGGTTGGGTTTGCCACCCTTACTTATAAGCATATCATATTGATAATATATTTCGTTAATTTGAAAAATATACATTTCTTTATTTTACTTCCAAGTATATTATTTTTGAAACATAAAAAATATATAAAATGGATTGATTGAAGAAAATTTTAAAAAGAAATATAATGCCCCTCATGTGAGTGGCACAATTTAACTGAAAAATGTAACTGGATTAGGACCAGTGGCGAAACTGAAAACTCTAACTGAATATAAACCTCAGGCTCTGATTTGTTATAAGATTTTTTATTTTTGGACTGAAATGGTTAAAGAGGGCAAACCAGAGGAACCAAAACTGTAGTTTACTCTTATGATTAGGGGTGTTCATGGCCTGGTTATGACGGTTTTTAAGTCAAACCGTAAACCAAACTGTTAGTAACGGTTTTTGATTATCGAAAACCAAAACCGAACTATTGAAATTTAAAACTGAACCGTTGCTAACGGTTGGTTTCACAGTTTGAGATATATCTAGCTTTATTGCTATCACCCTTCCATTTATTCCAAAACAACAATATCATTTCTCTGAATCTCTCAATTACCATCGTCTTCAATACTATTAATATGCTCATTATCGTAATATTTCTAGAAATTCTGACATATATGTTTTTAATATTAGCTTCCTCTGTATTAGCATAAAAAGAGAACACTAGATAACATAATCACATAAAGCAGAACCAATAGCAAAACAATGTCAGCAGCAAAAAGGGCATTTCAACTGTTAGAAGAATAGGATATCAGAATTCTAAAATTCGATTTCTAAGTTAAGAGCCGTGATTCTGACAGTGAACTCAATAAGTTAAAGAGTGAAGAGTTAGCCACTTTAATTAAAAAAAGTTAAGAGCTTACTCATTTATATATTAATCAGTTTAATACAAAAAAATTAACATATCTAACATAGAATACTTGAAAGAGACGTAAACCTTATGGTCCGGTCCGGATTTATATGGCCGGTTTCCGATGTAAACCGCAAACCAAACCGTTCACTATGGTTTAAAATATTTGAAACCGACCAACCGAAAGCTAAGAGAAAAAACCGACCGTGAAGCCAAATCGACTGCTGGTTTGGACGGTTTTCACGGTTTGGAACTGAACCACAAACACCCCTACTTATGATTCTGTAACTTCTTTTCAATGTATTGTATAACTTCTTTTTGGGGTTTCAGTTTTGCATTTCTGTTTGTGCCTTGGTATTTCTTGGAGAAGACGGAAATGGAAGTTTCACAGATACAATTTAACTTTTGGATATTCTTTTCCAACGCGGTATGTGCTTTAGCGTTAAACTTCTCAATATTTCTAGTGATTGGTAGAACTGGAGCGGTTACTATTCGAGTTGCTGGTGTGTTGAAAGATTGGTCACTCATAGCTCTTTCAACTGTCATATTTCCAGAATCCACCATTACCGGACTGAATATTATTGGTTATGCCATTGGTATGAACTATCAAGTGTGTTTGACTTGTTAATTGTTATGCATATGAAGTTTATATAAGTGTTACTGATTGGTGGTTATTTTTATTTGCAGCACTTTGTGGTGTAGTTATGTATAACTACATAAAGGTGAAGGATGTTAAAGCGTCTCAACTACCTCCCGATAGCATCCCTGAACGAATGACTAAGGTCAGTTTTGCGTTTGAATGCTTAAAAGAAACATAATCTTTTAGTTTGTGTGATTATGATCTTTATTTTGTTTATATAGCAGGAATGGAGGATTGAGAAGAAGTCTTCTAACGTCTTTGCACCTGACGATGACAACATTGATGATGATACGGTTAGTTCAATATCAGATATAAACGTAGACGAAGAGACTCCTTTTATGGCGTCTTCAAGGCTATCTCATATTGGGCTTTCACAGCTTAGCAGCCGAGATGCATAATCAGTATACACCAAATAGATATATAATACCTCTTAGAGATGTGTTTATGTTGATTAATTTATTTGTCAAAACCAAAACCAGATGTGTCTATTGTAGGGGTAGGGTGTTTGAATTATGAGATCAACAATTACCTTTTGTTGCATATCAAAATGAAAATGTCGGACATGAATATTAGAAATGTTGTTTTAGGTATCTCACATACTCAACATGATACAAACTGACCATTTACATAGAAACCAACTTTAGACGTATAACTCAAAGGTGTGTTACGTTCGAGATGAATGAATGGACTAACGTTTTCCTTTACATAGTGTTGTAGAAAGTACTAGTCGAGGCGGTTGGTACTATGGATTTATTGCATTGAAAGTTTATATGTAAATTTCGAAGCTATATATATATATATACTAGACGGGTGCCCGCGCGATGCAGCGGGTGTTTGAACCTGCTAATCATGTACAAATATAAGTGTTTATGGTTCGGTTAAAACCTTGAAATCGTTTAAATCGGTCATTGGTCTTTTTTCTTTGTTCTTTTTCTTTTTTACTTTCGGTTTGTTGCTCGGTTTCAAAATTTTCAAAACGTAGTGAATGGTTGGTTCGCGGCTTATATCGGCAACCGGTCATATGAAATCAGAAAATACTGTAAATTAACCTAATTGCAATATGATTCCTTTTGTAATCTTTGTTGTTATTATATCACGTCCTAAATCTTCCATTAATATTTACCATTTATGTGGCTAAAATTATCATTTTTTATTTAAAATTGATGGTACATTTAAATTATTAATTATTTTAAACTAAATTTATTATTAAAGTTTAAACTATGAAACCAAACTGGAACCAGGACGTTGGTAACGATTCGGTTTCAACTTTCAATGGTTGAATTTGGTTTTGGACGACAACAAATCAGTATTAACGGTTGGACTCACAAGTTTAACTTAAAAATCATCAAAACCGACACTGAACACCCCTACGTAACATATTAATTTATTTAAAATGAAAAAAAATTACAACAATATCATATTCAAGTTAAAGAGAATAAAATGCTCGTTTTTATGATGCAATTTGTTTATAAAAATATTAACTTATGAAAAGGCTATAGTTGTTTAGAATCATGGGTGGGAAGTTAGTTTACAAGTTAAATTAAAAACATAATATGGTTAAAGAAGAGGGACCAAACTTGTAAGTTGAATTAATTGTGTTTAAAAGACATGTTTACCCTTACTAACACATGTACCTCATGCTTTAAGTGTTGTAAATTACTTAAAAACGAGTGTTTTAATTTGCCCTTGTTTGGTGTATTATATATATATATATATATATATATATATATAAATATATATATATAGGGGATGGTTTGTGCGATAAGTGATTTTATAGCGATAAATGCGAGAAATGAATCTGAACAATTGTTTGCGTTTAATCAATATCCACAGTAGAAATGACATTATCGTAATTACAATATTTATGACATGTTTTTAATTAAAAAGGTAGATGCGTCTTTTGTGATGTAGGCCTAATTAATTTAGACATTAATCATTATTTTGGAAAGTTGACTTTGGGTTTGACCAATTATCAAGACCCGAACCAGCAACCCGAAATACTCGTTAAAACTCGTTTTAGTATCTATATTATAAAGGGACTTGCATTCTAGCATTTTTACCCATTTTATTACTTAACATATAGGTTGAGTAAATATTAAGGCTAGATACTTTAACCCGGATTCGAGCAAACTTATATTTTAAACGACTATATTTATGTTTTTATTAAATATTTATATTTTAAACCTTAATTTTAAATTGTTTGCATTTATTATTTATTTTGTTTAAAGACTTCCTAGACAACCCTTATAACACAACACTTCCTTTTATCTAGACCTTGCTCGTTAAACCTCATCCTTCCGGTTACTCGTCGTTTTAACGATCAAGTTTATTACTTGAATGTGAGTACTTTCATCCCCTGTTTTCCATCTTTCGCTTTAGGGGTGATATTGCATATCTTATTCAAACTAAATTCTTTATACTTGAGTCATAAACAACAAACTTTATTGTATACTTTACTTAAATAAATGCTCGATTTGGTGTTCTATTCTTACATGCTTATATGCTTATGTGTTTACCGCTTTTGGTTGGTTGAACTATTAATCCTAGTCTATTTGGCAACCCTTATATGTAAGGCCCCGAACCCGGTAGCCTTACTTTAGCGTCGGATTTACTCATAAACACAGTTCTTACAAATCAGAGTTCATTAAAACTTTCGCGGAATATAAAAAACTTCTATGAAACGTTACAGCAATCCAAAACTTGCCTTAATTAAACATTCTTGTCCTTCAAAATAAACGTCAATTACATTAAAACATCTTGAGTCTTCAGATGCCAGTCTCCTATTCGCCCACTATGTGCCCGCTCAAGCTAGCTGTCTCATTCTACTCACCTGCGTGCATACTAAAAGTCAGCTACGCTGAGTGAGTTCTAGTTAATCAAGCAACTTATCATACAACCACTACATGCATCATATACGTGTCCGAAGACACTTAACCCACTGTCTAACCCGCTACTTCTCAACCACTTAATTACCCCTACAGCTTAGCCAATTAATTACCCCTACAGCTTAACCATTAATGCCACTTATGCCATTTTATGCCACTTGTGCCACTTTATGCCACTTGTGCCACTTGTGCCACTTCATGCCACTTTAATAACGAAGACACGCATAGACTCATTCTACCACGTGCTCACGTTATGCCCCTAACTCTATTACTAGACCCCTATCCATTTCTATCACACTATACTTCTACTTGTCTATAACCCACTTCCTATCAGCACATTATTTACGTAATAAACAAGTCACATCATAACATTCATACACACTATCAACCACTTGGAATTTACTATCCTTGGCGATGCGTGCAATATCCGAAGATCGTTCACGCACCAACAAGTATTATATAATAGCTACCTCGTATAACATCTATAGCATACACTTACCACTTAAGGTAAGTGTATTCACACTTCACATCGAGTATGCACACAGCCCCGAAAACATAACAAGGAAATGGGGCTAGAAACTCACCTGAACTCTGCTTCTTCTTTCGATAGTTGTAAATCCCTTCTTTAACTGAGCTCGGCTGACTGTATAAGTTACACGTATCAATACTCGTCTGATCTAATCTGGCGGCCTAGTATTAGCTTACTTTTACTTATCGTTTATAATTTATTTTCTAATCGAACTTGACTTTAGGCGAAGTTAAACCTTAGGCGAACTTAGCTTTAGGCGAAGTTAAACCTTAGGCGAACTTAGCTTTAGGGGAAGTTGTCATCAGGCGAACTTGGCTTTAGGCGAAGTTGTCATCAGGCGAACTTGGCTTTAGGCGAAGTTGTCATCAGGCGAACTTGGCTTTAGGCGAAGTTGGCATCAGGCGAACTTCGCTTTAGTCGAAGTTGCCATCAGGCGAACTTGGCTTTAGGCGAAGTTGTCATCAGGCGAACTTCGCTTTGCAGGCGAAGTTCATCAGGCGAACTTAGCTTTAGGCGAAGTTGTCATCAGGCGAACTTGGCTTTAGGCGAAATTGTCATCAGGCGAACTTAGCGTGCAGGCGAAGTTCATCAGGCGAGCTTAGCCTGCAGGCAAAGTTGTCGGCTGCAGCTACTGTTCGTCCTTAATCGTCTTCGTTTCTTAACCAAATAACTCGATTTAGGTATCCACGGAATCGTCTGACCAGCGCCTACAAACCCCAACCATCAAATCGGCCTAACATCGATGTTTAATGGGTGCGATTTAGACATATAGGTTACGGGTTCTTTTATCAATCGATTAACCCATCAAATCATAACCATTTTCAGTAAGATTAGCTTTGTTGGATTCGTTTTTTCCATACAAACTCAGATCTATCATTTCTCAAATCAACCCGAATCTACACGAACGATTTCTAACTATAAATGTACCTTGAACAAGTCGAACTACGAACACGGTTAAGCCTTGATATTGTTTTGGTCCGTCACAACGTTCCAGCACCAACAAGCTCGGGTTTTCGCCTTCGGATCTTGGTTTGGGTCGTGTGTGTATGGAATATGTGTGAATGAGGATTAAATGGTGGTTAATGGTATTTATATTTAGGGATCATGGGCTTAAGCCCATGGACTCTCCTTCCTTCTTTCATAACCCAAGTCCATAACCCATATCCATTACCCAACACTAGCCCGACCCATACCAACTCCTACTCTATTTATATATTTCCCGATAACCCGAGTAAACTTTCCCTCTATTATTAAGTAATATAATTAATATCATTTTGGAAATTTCGGGATGTTACAAGTCTTCCCTCCTTAAAGAGGTTTCGTCCCCGAAACCTAACTTATTCCCTATAAAAGGAAAACTTCTTATATTTACACACTTTATTGAATCGTCTTTGCTTTCTGAGTTATCCTTCTTACTCCTGACTTGTAGTTATCGAATGGTGGTCATGTGTTTTAGCTATTTAAGTAGCTCGTCCATGAGACCCTCGATGTACCAAGACTCATCTCATCCTTCCAAGGCTTCGATTAGTACTTTTAACACTATTGTCTAAAACAACCTTTCATCATAGCATAATAATCATTCATAACCAACCTCAACATATTACACGTCACTGATAAACATATGTTTTAAACCTTAATACAAAACAAGTCCTTACGCAAAAGTAACTTAATAAAACCATTGCATGAGCAATTATTCCTTCATCAGGTGTTCCTCTCTGCAGTTTCCCCAAGTCTTTATCCTTTCGCACCTCCCGCCCCTGATTCCTTGCAATCCCTAGCCATGTGGTCAGCTTTTCCGCATTTGAAGCACTTTGGACGATCAGGGCCTTCTCGGGAGTAATGCCCACTCTTTCCACACCGATAGCACATGTCTGTCCCAGTCCTGCATTCTCCCTGGTGCACTCGCCCACATGTCTTACATGCATCCTTGTTCCCAACCTTGGCCTTCCTCTCATCAGTTGTTGTCACCATCTTGCCAGACCGCTTAGCAGAGGTAGCCCATTTCTTCTCCTTCTTTTCCTCCACCACCACATCGCCCTCAGCCAGGTCAGCATAAACCACTTCTGCAAGTTCAACAGCAGAGTCAAAAGTAGCAGGTTTATTTGCCCTGACTAACATGCGGACTTTTTGTGGCAATCCCCTCACATAACATTTGATTCTCTGGACCTCAGTGTCAACCATATCAGGCACCAACCTAGATAGTCGGTTGAATTCAGTAGTATACTCATGATGCATCATCGTACCGGCCTTTAAATTCAAGAACTTCATCTCCGTCCTTTCAACCTCGGCATCTGCACAAAACTTCTTCATCACCAACTCTTTCAGATCGTCCTATCTCAACGCCTTGATCTCATCCCTAGTCTTTCTCTGCTCCACACTTTCCCACCAATACATAGCTTCTTCCTCAAATGACTGAGTAGCATAACCCACAGCTTGGTCGGGACGGCATTCGCTAATGCGGATAATCTTGTCCATAGTGGTTATCCATTAGAGAGTAGCGATTGCGTCTCCCAACCCAGTCAGCTTTGGCGGGTCGCATCCTTTGAAGGACTTATAGTTGCACCCATCTTGGCCTCTTTTCCTGTCATCGACCTTCACAGATTTATCCTCACTCGAGGCCTCTCTTTCTCCTTCCCCATCCTTCCTACCATCACCACCTGCCCCTTCAGCAGTTCGTTCACGGCTTCCAGCAGATCTTTCGGGATTCAGGTTCTTCACAGCAGCAACTACAGCTTGAACAATGGCTGCTTGAACTGCAGGGCTAAGTTGAACATCTTCGTTGTTGTTCTGGTCTCCTCCAGCTGCGCTTCCTTCATCTTCGGTGTTGGAAGCTTCTTCTACCGAGGGTTGCCGGACCAGACGAGGCCTGCCACGACGTCCAGTGCGACCCCCAGTTCCAACAAATTCTCCAGCTCCAGCCATTAGTATTCTAAAAGGGAAAACACAAACATCATCACTCAAGGAACTATTTAGTACAAGGATAGCAAGGCTAACAGGTAATAACAGTGGCCAGCTGTGACTAGCTGATCACGTTGCTTTCCGTGTCCTATACACTTCCCTTTATGAGTCTCTTTGTGCTGGTTCTACTTAAGCAGTTAGTCAAATCAAACAATCAATTATTCCTATCCCTAACCTGCACTCATTCTTCATTTAGCAAATAAGCCAACATTAACATACACCATTTACCATACACTTTACCTTTACTGAGCTTGCTTGAGTGACACATGGCTATCTTGAACTGGCATCTTCTTTCTTTCTCATTTTAAATCTCATTCTCTGTTCGAGTCTAAGCATGTAGGATGCTTAAATCTCTCGAACTTATGCTCTGATACCAACTTGTAAGGCCCCAAACCCGGTAGCCTTACTTTCGCGTCGGATTTACTCATAAACACAGTTCTTACAAATCAGAGTTCGTTAAAACTTTCGCGGAATATAAAAAACTTCTATGAAACGTTACAGCAATCCAAAACTTGCCTTAATTAAACATTCTTGTCCTTCAAAATAAACGTCAATTACATTAAAACATCTTGAGTCTTCAGATGCCAGTCTTCTATTCGCCCACCATGTGCCCGCTCAAGCTAGCTGTCTCATTCTACTCACCTGCGTGCATACTAAAAGTCAGCTACGCTGAGTGAGTTCTAGTTAATCAAGCAACTTATCATACAACCACTACATGCATCATATACGTGTCCGAAGACACTTAACCCACTGTCTAACCCGCTACTTCTCAACCACTTAATTACCCCTACAGCTTAGCCAATTAATTACCCCTACAGCTTAACCATTAATGCCACTTATGCCACTTTATGCCACTTGTGCCACTTTATGCCACTTGTGCCACTTTATGCCACTTGTGCCACTTTATGCCACTTTAATAACGAAGACACGGATAGAATCACTCTACCACGTGCTCACGTTATGCCCCTAACTCTATTACTAGACCCCTATCCACTTCTATCTCACTATACTTCTACTTGTCTATAACCCACTTCCTATCAGCACATTATTTACGTAATAAACAAGTCACATCATAACATTCATACACACTATCAACCACTTGGAATTTACTATCCTTGGCGATGCGTGCAACATCCGAAGATCGTTCACGCACCAACAAGTATTATATAATAGCTACCTCGTATAACATCTATAGCATACACTTACCACTTAAGGTAAGTGTATTCACACTTCACATCGAGTATGCACACAGCCCCGAAACATAACAAGGAAATGGGGCTAGAAACTCACCTGAACTCTGCTTCTTCTTTCGATAGTTGTAAATCCCTTCTTTAACTGAGCTCGGCTGACTGTATAAGTTACACGTATCAATACTCGCCTGATCTAATCTGGCGGCCTAGTATTAGCTTACTTTTACTTATCGTTTATAATTTATTTTCTAATCGAACTTGACTTTAGGCGAAGTTAAACCTTAGGCGAACTTAGCTTTAGGCGAAGTTAAACCTTAGGCGAACTTAGCTTTAGGCGAAGTTGTCATCAGGCGAACTTGGCTTTAGGCGAAGTTGTCATCAGGCGAACTTGGCTTTAGGCGAAGTTGTCATCAGGCGAACATGGCTTTAGGCGAAGTTGTCATCAGGCGAACTTGGCTTTAGGCAAAGTTGTCATCAGGCGAACTTCGCTTTAGGCGAAGTTGCCATCAGGCGAACTTGGCTTTAGGCGAAGTGGTCGTCTGGCGAACTTACCTTTGCAGGCGAAGTTCATCAGGCGAACTTAGCTTTAGGCGAAGTTGTCATCAGGCGAACTTGACTTTAGGAGAAGTTGTCATCAGGCGAACTTAGCTTGCAGGCGAAGTTCATCAGGCAAACTTAGCTTGCAGGCGAAGTTGTCGGCTGCAGCTACTGTTCGTCCTTAATCGTCTTCGTTTCTTAACCAAATAACTCGATTTAGGTATCCACGGAATCGTCTGACCAGCGCCTACAAACCCCAACCATCAAATCGGCCTAACATCGATGTTTAAGGGGTGCGACTTTGACATATAGGTTACGGGTTCTTTTATCAATCAATTAACCCATCAAATCATAACCATTTTCAGTAAGATTAGCTTTGTTGGATTCGTTTTTACCATACAAACTCAGATCTATCATTTCTCAAATCAACCCGAACCTACACGAACGATTTCTAACTATAAACGTACCTTGAACGAGTCGAACTACGAACACGGTTAAGCCTTGATGTTGTTTTGGTCCGTCACAACGTTCCAGCATCAACAAGCTCGGGTTTTCGCCTTCTGATCTTGGTTCGGGTCGTGTGTGTATGGAATATGTGTGAATGAGGATTAAATGGTGGTTAATGGTATTTACATTTAGGGATCATGGGCTTAAGCCCATGGACTCTCCTTCCTTCTTTCATAACCCAAGTTCATAACCCATATCCATTACCCAACACTAGCCCGACCCATACCAACTCCTACTCTATTTATTTATTTCCCGATAACCCGAGTAAACTTTCCCTCTATTATTAAGTAATATAATTAATATCATTTTGGAAATTTCGGGATGTTACATTATAGCAAGGTGTCATTAATGTATTCTTATTAACGGTAACTATAAATCCTAGTCTATTTGGCAACCCCTTATAGCAAAGTGTCGTTTATGTATTCTTATTAATGGTAACTATAAATCCTAGACTATTTGGCATCCCCTTATAGCAAGGCGTCGCTAATGTATGCTTATTAGCGATCTCATTTATCCAAATTATTGCTATTATATATGGTTTTGTATACAAGATTGTGGACATTTCTTAATAAATACATATTGTTCAAACTATGAAATTGCTCACCAACCTTCGTGTTGACAAACTTTATTTTATGCAATGTTACAGGTTTGACTTTTGTAGACTCGAGAACTTGACGAAAAACGTTTTCAAGACTGTTAGGATATTAGCAAAACGAACAATATAATTGTTTACTTGTATTCAATTTGTTTGTATGAACAAGATATGTTGTTTATTGATTTTATGAAATACAAATGAGTTGATTAAATATTGTCGCTTTAATAACGTCTTTTGTATTTGTCCAATCACTTTGCACCCCGGCATGTTCCGCCGCCTTTGAAAGTGAGTACCGGATTGTTTGATAGGAGCAACCCATTTCTTATCCTTCTTCTCTTCCGCTACTACATCGTCCACTGCTAGGTCGTCGTGAACCATTTCTGCTAGTCCCACAGCAGAATCAATGGTAGCAGGTCTACTAGCCTCGACCAAGATGCGAACACTCTGTGGCAGTCCCTGGAGTTAACAATTGGTTCTACAGAAGGCTCTCAGACAATACGTGGCCTACCACGACGTCCTGTACGACCTCCTTGTCCAGCAACTTTCCAAGCTCTAGCCATTCGTATT